>NW_026844264.1:6903244-7134180 GCF_029955315.1 Cylas formicarius
ATATATATATATATATATATATATATATATATATATATATATATATATATATATATATATATATATATATATATATATATATATATATATATATATATATATATATATATATATATATATATATATATATATATATATATATATATATATATATATATATATATATATATATATATATATATATATATATAACGTTGCATCATTAAAAATATTTCAGATCGATAGAGCATCGCCGAATATGGAACTAATCAAATTTTCAGATTAACTCTCAAACACCCTGTATTTAGGGTGATTCACGGTGGATGGCGTTCTGAAAATTTTGTAATTTACATAAACGATCTATCAAAATAATATGCAATGCAATTAGAAGAGCGCACTTATTAAAGAATATCAATAACAAATTACGCATAATGAATAATTACAATAAAATATAAATCGACGCAGTAAAGATCTCGAAGCTTGACTAAATTTTATTTATATTAGCGCTTGTAAATTGTACGGTTGTTTGCCCACAATGCGGGTAATAACACCATTTTCTGTTTTCATTAAAAGACATACATTGATGGTTGATGCGAATATACATCGTCTGCGATTTAAATTTGACGAACATGTTGAATTTGGCGCGATTTGATTTTGAAATAGAAAAAAAAAAACGTTGTACAGTGTTTAAGAAATGATATTATACTCCTGTACGTATGATATATTTGTAATTATAATTATATACAGTGTGTCGAATTTAAGATGAAGACCCTTATATCTTTAGTTTTTTTTTTCGTTATTTTGGTCATTACCTCCATAAAGGAGTGAGACAGGGGGGTAGTTTGAGGTACTTTATTATTCATAACTTTTATGAAAGATCTAAGTAGAATGGCAGAACAGCGATCAAAAAACCTTTACGTTGGATACCGACAATTAGAGCGTATCAACATATCGGAATGTGTCTTCGCCGATGATATAACGATCATAGCAGGAACCTCAAAGGATCTGATACTAACAAAAAACGGAATGAAAATGAACATAAATAAAACCAAAGTTATGGCAGTGTCAAACGAAAAAGAGAAATTATAGGTGAGAATACGTGGAACACTAATAGAACAAGTTAGTAGATTTCAGTACTTGGGAATTATGTTCGAAGAAACAGGAGGACAGGACACAGAATTAAATAATAGAATAGAAAAGGCAAATAAGGTATACTATGCATTGAGTAAGGGACTCATAAATAAAAAGGAAATTTCTAAGGAAACTAAAATGAAAGTTTACAAAAAAATTTACAGACCAATCCTTACATATGGCTCCGAATCTTGGATACTTGAGGAAAGTGAAAGGAATAACCAAAAGGGACAAAATTAGAAATGCACTTATAAGAGAAGAGTTAAAGGTGGAATCCATAGAAGAATTCATTCAAAAGAAACAACTTGGCTGGTGGGGCCATTTACAGAGATTGGGCGGCACTGTACCGGTTAAAAGAGTTTGGCAGAGTAAAATGCAGGGAAAACGGAAAAGAGGAAGACCCAGAGAAACGTGGGACAGCACATTAGGAAAGATTTTGAAAAAAAGCGGACGAACATGGATAGAAGATAAAAACTTGGCACTAAACACAAAAGATTGGAAACTTTTTATCGATAGCTAAATTGCATGCAGAAATGTCACCCTTGCACCCCACGGGTAGAAAGGGACTAGATTATATATACCTCCATAAAAGTGTTGTCAGTTTTGTTAGTTATCAGTTTATTTATTTATTTTATCTATTTGGTGATCACCGAATTATATTGACATTTAGACATCCGCAATGTCCTTACAAACTTTAAATGAAGGTGAAGATAATGAAGTAATTTTTTAATGCCAGGAATTTTCTGAACAAAATTATGTTTACCGAATAATAGATCCTTTTACCTTTATGGAATTAAATGATATTATGTTAGGATGTAAGTAGATGTAGGTAGGTGGAAGCAGTCCTTTTGAACCTTGGCCTGCGAGGTCACCTGATATTACACCACAAGATTTTTATTTTTGGGGAGTGATTAAAAATAATACTCAGAAAATGTAATCGAATATACTAATTATTTTCTTAAATTTAATGAGTTACCTACTAAAAATTATTGCTTTCTTTAAATAAATGAATAATTGCTTACAAATCACAGAAATTTATCTAATAAAAAAATCAACTTTTAATGATTTTTTGTATTGAGATTTGGTAGAATAATTTCCGGAACAACTTTTGAAACTATTTCTAACGCGAAGCAAAATACCGAAAATTGAAAAAAAATATTAAAAATTGATGAACCATCTACTTGTATAACTATGCAAAACGTTAAATTTGCCTTTATTGACCCAAAATATAGCAGTGTCTTCTGCTTAAATGTGACACACTGTAGTTGAAGTTAATTTCAACAGTTTTCTTCAGAAATAATAATATACAAGAAAACTCATTTATGAAAATTATAACCTCATACTTAAATACAAAATCGCTGAAAAATAACAACTTAGTTTAATCTACCTACCTATTGAACTCCTGCTGCGGAATCTTACGTCCGGTATTGGTTAGTGGGCCTTAAATGTTAACTAGTCTAGGAATACTCCTAGCTTGCTGTTAAAACATTAGCTTCATTAAACACCGACTCTAGTCATTTACAGTATTTCCGCTACTTAAGGGCGGTTCAGACACACACTCTTATCGAACGACAGACCAGATATAGGGTGTCGGTATGTTTCCATTTTATCGTCCAAATTTCATTTTCGAGATGTACTTTTTCCATAGGGGAAGTACGTGTTTGGTTTGGTGTATTTCAATGAAAAGTACAAATTAAGGACAAAATCCCAACCGCATCCAGAGTTCACCAAAGCATTAAAAATACTTGTCACACTGCTACCAGCTTGAAACAACAAAATCTCGCGAATGTATTAATAATTCTCTAGGCAATAAATCTCCATAAAATTATACTCCCCCCAGAAAGTATGGCTAGGGAAAATATTGTAGATTGCTCTCTCAGCTGATCTGTGGTCCTCTTTTGATGCATATCCTCGAAACAGAAGCAACAGGCGACATTTTGGATGAGATATAATTAAACTTTCCTGATTATTTTGGCAATTTTTTTTGGTAACTCTCTCCTTATAAGTCGCTGCATCAATTCCTTATTAAAGTCGCTATACTATATATTGTTCATTTGCCACTAACAAGGAAAACTACGGTACAGTCCAATAAATTTGGCTAGAGCACTCACAAAGAGCTGAAGTAATTATTAAAAATTACAAAAGAAAAAATGCAACAAAATTTTTTACGTGATTTCGACAAATCTTTCGATAAGACATTGTGTTTGGATTTGGAGCGATCAGATGTTTCCATTACAGTGTTCGTTACTGTTGAACATTGGTATCCATGGAAAATGTTTATTTATAGTTACAAAAAGGTCGTAACCTGTAATTTTCTGAATTGATAGGAACTGACGGTTCGAACAAAGGACTGCTTTCCTTTCATCTATTCGGAAATCAAGAAAGTTTTCTGTCCACAAGAAATTGATTCAACTTTTCCGAAATTAAAAGTTACAAGGTATTGAAAAAATGTTGAACTGTATGTATTATTAACATTATACTAGCACAATATTTAATGTGGCTCGATAACCGCGACCAGTCTTTACAGGTAGGTGTATAATGGAAAATAATGTCACTAGTAAAATAAGTTAATTGTCCAATCCAATTTTCTTGAAGACTCAAGAGGAGTTGCAGGAATTATAGGGACCATAGATGGCAATACAGCAACATCAAAATAACTCTAATGGTTATTAGTAAGCAATTCTTTTCGATCATTTTTAAATTTTACAAGTAATTTTTCACTAAAATCCTTCTAGTCAATGTACCAAAATAATATTATGCCAGTAATTTTTGTTTAACACTTTTTTACTTATCTGTCAAAATAAAGTGGTGGGGGTGATTCTATGTGTTTTTTTTTTAATAAACAGCTGAATGGCTGAACGAATTTTAACAAACTTGTTCTCATTAAAAACATTTTTCTTGCTCTATCAATCCTGTAATATATTCTTAGTGATCCCGCTAGAGTGCGTTATTTGATATAATAACAGAAAATTCTGTAAAAAATTTAATGCAACAATATGACTTTTTTTATATCTCATTCCTAACCTTAAATATGCAAGAAAAAAAATTTAGATATCATATCAACTTCTTGAACTAATTAGACTATTCTTCGAAATACGCGCGTAGGGACGCTATTATTCAATAATATTATAATATACAGTGCAGTACAGTACAGTGCAGAATATGAAGAATAGGATATTGAGAAAACAAATGTCAAAGATTAACTTGTCAACAAAGTTTTTATTAAAAGTGTATTTATTAGGCTTTGTAATTTGTGTTTGTGGCACACGAAGGTAAGTCCTTAAAACTAATAAATTGCCTTTTACAAATGAGGAAGCTGTGGATATGACTGGGGTATATTTTGAATATCTCAAAAAGTATACAGAGCTAGATTTCCAAGTTGGCCTAAAAGCTAAGCGAGAATTCTTTCGCGTTCAGCGCGAAATTTGCGTAATTTTGGAAACTTTTGACGTTTGTTGCTAGAACAACGGAAAACAATATAGTTAATGCCTTAGCATACGAGCAATTTAATCCTCACGTTATGACAAAAACAAAAGGTAAGTTTTTCACTGAAAATACTGCTTTGCGTGGTTCACAATGTTTTTATTTTGAATTTTTAGACAGCACCCATATCATTTGGTTTTACATCAAGCCTTAAATGACAGTTCTCCACCGATGGACAAATCATTGTCACTGGATGTTGGGCACAATTAGGGAACATAAAGAGGTTTTATCTTTGGACAGATGAGGCCAATTTTAGAAGTAAGTAAGGAAACGTTAATCTGCATAATATGCCTTATTGGTTCCACAACAATCCTCACTGGTTGAGCGAAGTCCAACATCAATGCTACTGGAGTCTCAATGTATGGTGTGCAGTCCTTGGTGAAACTATTATAGGTCCGTATTTCTTTGATCAAACACTAAATGATGAGGTGTTTCATGACTGCTTAGTTTACTAGAAGATGTGCCATTGCAATTGCAACATTTTTCAAGAAATTTGCGGGAACAATTAGATCAAAAATATCACCAGAGGTGGATTGGACTAGGAAGTCTATTGTCTGGGACATCCCGTTTCCCAGACCTCACTTCTTTAAACTTTTATCTGCGGGGCCGGTTAAAAGATATTGTTTACCAAATTTCATCAACAAAGAGAGGCGACATGAAAACACAAATGCAAGAGGCCATTCGAAGCCTGTCAGGAATAGAAATTGAAGCTGCGATATGTTCGTGTGTGAGCAGCTTCATAAATGTGTGTGGTGGAAGACAGTTCGAACATTTATGGAGGCATTAGTTTTATTTCAAAATCCTTCTCTGGCCTCTGAACTTTTATCATTGAATCTCGTAAAAAACAAATAAATAAGGAGTTAGGAATAATAGGTCAAGATAGTGTTTTCACCTAGCCTATCATTTCACTACATTTTTGTTGGAAAAAAGCTACATTATTGCATTTACATTTTTAGAGAATTCTTACATTTTCTGTTATTATAACAAAGAATTCTAGCGGGATGACTGAGAACTAAAGGTATTACAAGTTAGATGGGTTTGATGGAGCTATAAAAGTTTTTTATAACGGGACCAAGTTTATTAAAATCAGTTTAGTCGTTTGGGAGTTACTGCTGTTTATTAAAAAAAATGAAACCCCTCACCACTTTTTTTGTTAGAAACGTTAGAAAGTATTAAACAAAAATTACTCGAATAAAGCTTTGCTTTGAAAAACATATATTTTTTGTAACATTTACTAGAAAGGTTTCAGTGATAAATTACTTTTTAAGTTTAGCATGGCCGTTACGCCCTCTAGTGACTATCTTGAAAATATTTTCCGGTTGACTACTTTCATAATAAAATATTTCACGTCGCCCAGTACTGCGAAGGGTTAAAATATGAAACAAATTCATTTCAAAATCAGGTATTGGATTTCAAGAAAAATGCTCATAATTTTCTCTTGCGCATGTTTTGCAATAAATAGAAAATATATATGGGGGATCAAAAAGTAGATATAGTAGATACCAAGTTCCTTTTTTATAAATCGATTTGCGGAATTTCACGCATACTCTATCTCTTGACCAATGAAAAAACTGAAATTTAATTTTGAAATAAACAGGTAAGTGACCAATATCAGTAACGAAAGTGAATATGGCGCACCTAAAAACTAATGGTCAAAACCAAAACCAAGGTGGCGTTTATAAAATTTGTTTGTTTGTTGATTGTTATTTTTGCTTAAAATTTAATACTGCTGAAAGAGGTGTTCTCGCAATAAGACAAAACACGAAATTCAATTGCTAATATGATTTATTGATAACGCATATCATCTACATATAGATACAGTTAAGTAAATAATTTAATATACAACCATGCGGAGGAGCAAAATACCTTTGTACACGTACAATTTCTATAACAGCGTCCGGTATATATATAATCATCCTTCTCTAATTGCGTTTATGTACAAGTCGTAACGGAATTATGTCAAATATGTCAATGCAATATTTACAACAAAAAAGAGACACCGATGGAAATGAGCCGCAAATGTTATTGTCCATTGCCGTAATAATAATTTAGAACATAGATTGCGCACAAAATCGGAATCCATAACTTGTAAGCGTCACTGCGTTTTTGGAATACACATCCTAGACAATATTGTATTTTAATATTATAATGGGCACCATACACAGATGAAAATATCAGCCCCCATAACGATATTCCAACATCGCCTGTTGAGATCAACGCAACTCTGTTAATCAGTTTTTTAAAATAAATGAATTAAATTAAATAAAAAATATGTTCTCGGATCAATATCGTGTGCAATTTAATTAACATTTATGGAGAAATATTGTGTTTTGGTACTTTCTTCTGTGTAGAGGGCTTTGTTTAACAATGCTATCGATTTTGGGTAGCTAATTTAGACAACGCGCTATATGCTAACTCGTTATACAACTTAAGTAATATCACATTTATAGTAAGTCTACGTTTCAAAACGTATATTCGTTTCTATAAGCCTATATATGGGAGATTAAGTATTTCCGCTAGCTGACTCGGTGAGCAGTTTTCTTAATTGCCTGTTGATTTGTTAGTAATCGGATTTCTAGTAAAAGGAAATAAATTTTAATCCACGTGTCCAGTACAATCAAAACTGGATCGATGCTGAAATGGTATAATATCCCCATTTTTGTATGCATGGTGTTTCTAAAGTTCTAAAGGTAGTAATTGCTTAGCTTATTTTAGGAAGAAAAATTCATATGAACGTCTTGAATTTAAAAATGCAGGGTGTTAAAAGCACATCTTTATGAAACACGGTAAGTACATTCTGCGGGATTGGTATTGCATATACAAGGTGTTTCAAAACGGATGGGCCAAAGAATGTCAGCATATTCTTTGTATCAAAGTATTTCGATTTGTCAAATACCTAAATCTATGACCTAAAGTCGAAATTTATGGGGATACAGGGTGGTAAACGTATTTTTTTTTTTTGCTTTTTATAACTTACGTTCACAATTATAACAATATAAGCTTATAATATAATCAAAAATTAGATGGTTCAATCAGTTTTGCGATAACTCTCGTAGATGGCGCCACTTGCACACACTTGCGCAAAATAGGCATCACATTTTTTTTACATATTCTCAAATTTAATTTCTGACAAGGCAGAGTCATTTTCTAGTATTTTCTAAGTAAACAAGGATTTATTGCTCTACCTCTTGAATTTTAAGCCGTTTTCAATATATTTATACTGTTAACTGCAATGCGTTTTTTGTCAATGCCAAATATTTTTTACAGTTCCAGTAAAAAATATTACAATTCCTGGAAATTATTAATTTATTCCCAGATATCAGTATGGAACAATAAAACATTTGTGGGAATTAGAAAATCCTCATTTGATATGGGAAAGAGATTTCAGCACGAAAACTTCATATTGGCTATAATATATGATACCGATGATAATAACCATGATACCATGGTGAAGCACCACCTCATATTGCACTAATTGTAAGAAATTATCTTAATTTAAATTTTCCTCATAAATGGATTGTCAGAAAAAGTCCTCTTCTTGAATGGGCCGTAAGTAGTCCGGATTTTATTCCAATGGACTTTTACGTCTAACAAAATTTTAATTATTTGGGTTTTTCATTAGTAATAGAAAACATAATAGATTGATGAATATCATAACAACTTTTTCACTCAGAAAATACTGGAAAATGGCACTGTCAGAAATTAAATTTGAAAATATACACAAAAAATATTATGGTACTATTGAAAAAAAAGTGTGCAGGTGGCGCTACCTGCAAGTTATTTCAAAACCCCATATGCGCCTATATTTTAAAAATTGTAAACGTAAGTAACAAAAATTGAAAAAAATCACCCGTATCTGCGTAAGTTGTCACTGTAGGACAGATTTATTTGACTAATCCAATATTCTTTAGCACATTCGTTTTGAAACATCCTGTATATGGAGAAAAAAAATGTATTCCTCCATTTTTCCTGCCAGATGCACCGTTGTTGATGGAAATAATGAAAATAATTAAATTGAAAGTGATACATTTCGCAGCACAGAGTAATAAATAGCAGATAGTTATAATTTATTAACTTTCGCTGCTAATATTAACTAAATCATTATAAAAATTGTTAGAAATGTTCACCTTCATTTAACATGAAATTGGCACATCTTAAAGCGATAGAGATGATAAATAAAATAAATATCCTGCTAGAAAAATGTTTGTCCATTTCTTTTATTTCTTATGTTTTTACATTCTGAAGTACTTTTATTAAAACTCGTCTTCGGTGAATATCATAAAAAGTTTGTCTAGCTGGGCACGATTAGAAAATCTTCTATGATAAATACGATCAGTTTCTAATTCACTATATTAACTTTTTTTTAATGGAAAGAACCACTAAAAAATTGTTCCCTCCACATAAAATTCGTAAGCTAAATAAAACATGAAAAAAAAAAGAATCAATTTTAATCGATTTAATAAGTTTTGATTTACAGCTGCCAGTTTAAATTTATAAACGATGGTTTCAAATTTGATAAACTAATTTTAAAATGAAAGAGAAAATGAAAAATCTAGAAAACATCACTGGGAGTCAGTTTAATAAAAATGTAGAACACAATAAAATACCAACGAATACTCAAAAGTGTAAACAAAGAAAGTCAAAGACTGAAGATTGGAGTAAATAGGTGAAAATGATTTATGATTTATATACACAGATCAAAAAGCGATGTAACTCTTCCAATTGAGAAAGATACTCTAGAAAAACCTAGTGCTTTGGATATTGAACTTGAAGTTTTTTCAAAAATAAAAAGAATATTAGGTTTTCGCTATAAAAAGGACTGAAACCGAAGATTTGCCTGTGAACAACTACAGCTAATGAGTCGGCGTGTCAAATTTTCAAATAAACGTTACATATCAAAATTTAGAAAAGTTGTATGTTTTGAGGAGACGTGGTTATTTTCCAATGGTAGGTTTTTAAAATTTTGGCAAGATGAGCTGGTAAAAAGTGTCAAGAGAGATGTGGCATAGGAACACAATTTAATATGCATGCTGGTTGTCAACATGATATATTTCAGGTGCAAGTTTATTTTTTTCTTCCACACTAAAAAGTTTGGACTGAGAAATGCTTGAAAAGTAGCTAAACTAAAGAGAAAAACTGAAACCAAAGTTAGAATTTGTATTAGAAATTCTAGGAAGAAACATTGGAAGAAACATAATATTAATGAGTGGGCTGAAAAACAGAATTTGAAGCCTCTACCAAATATGCTGGAATTGGAACTAATTTAAATAGCAAAATCCATTAAAAATATAGATGAAATTCTGCGTCAACATGACCATGAAGTTCTACGACTGCCATATCATTGCCAGTTTGTCTCAATCGAATTAATATTCCACGAGAAATCCGCATCAGACATTACTAGAAACTTAAAAAACAAAACACTAAACAACTTGTGATTAGAAATATACAGTTACAAATTACTGTTATGTCAATGTTTTATTTATACTCGTTTCTTAGAAAGGCGCTGGTGTTGAATATATTTATCATAAGATAAGCGAGACGTTTTGACCTACGTGAATCCAATTTTTTTAAAGCGATGATAAAAGTAATTTTATTGGAAAAACTGGACGGGCAAGTGAATAACATGGTGTTAAATTGTTTCAAATTGATTAGTGTTACATATGGAACAAATCTGATATGGTTTAATGAAGTAGGCACAACCTTTATAGGAGAATTTCAGAAAAATATTATTACTCAATCTTAATTGACTATAATTCTTAAAATGGACATTGGCAATTTATATAGCTGGCTGATAGATCAGATGGTGCAAACCGTGAATAAAAATTTGTAGAGAGTGGACCGGCTGCAATGATGAGATCTGCTTGAAAAAATTCTAAGATCTCATTCTTTTCCTGACTTAGAGTGATATATGACCACTCACCATAACCCAACTCACAAAACACCTTTCTAATATGACATGCCGAGTTGAATTTGGTGTGCCTTCGTGTTATTCATCGTCATCAGATAACTGGCGATCAACATACAGTCCCTGGAGACGGTTCTCGTCCACTCTTAATACTTTCATAAACACGGGAAGCAAGATTTGAAGGTTTGGTGAATTAAAACCGTGTGTGTAACCTGTTGAAGTTTGTTTACTACGTTACTCTTTCAGAGCATATGTAGCGCTGCCCCCGCTGCCTGGATCGCTTTAGAAACTGTTGCGCCGATTATTTCTCTTAACAAAGAGGATGAAGAGAATGCCACACCAAGGTAATTAAAAACCACATCAAACCTTGAATCACCCAAGAAGAATTTTCGTTTGAATAACAAACATGTCAACAGTTTCTATAATTAAGTAGGTATACATTTCTTGTTATAGTAAAGCAATTTCTTATAAACAATAAATAAATGAATTGAATTGAATTCAATAGAATATGAATTGGGACAAAATAAAGTGGATGGTGGGCTTAAATAACAGCATATTCAAATAATTTGGCAAGATGAGTGGATTATACAGTACCAAGTACAGGATGTCGAAAGAGATCATTGTCTCGTTCGAGGATAACCTAGAAGATGAAAATTTATAAGTGACAATAAGCATTTTAAAAATTTTTGCTTATAACATTAAACACTATTTTAGTATTAGTATTTATTACGCTTTTTACGCTTTTTTTTACCTGTGCAGCCCTTAAACTGACTTCCACTCTACCCGCAACTGCTTCCTGGAGACTAACTGTCAAATTTTCATTTTCTTTTTATTCCTTAAAATAATTATCCGGATTAAATATTTTTATTTTAATTCTATTAGATAATTCTTTATTTAAAGCCTAATGAGATCCCATTCGAATTAATTAAAGAATCAGCGAATATTTTTTCACTATATCTTACGATCTATAACAAAAAAATCTCTGGAAGTAGGAATTTTTTCCAACCAATTAAAAAAAATCCAAAATTGTACCGGTTTTTAAAAAAGGGGATGCTTGTCTGATAGATACTTACCGACCGATTTTAATGTTAAGTCTTATTTCAAAGATCTTTGCAAGCGCTTTTCACAATCGTCTTTGCCAATATCTAGATCATGAAAATCTACTTACAAGCTGTGAACATGGCTTCGGGAATTTAAAATAAAGGTGGGCAGTGAGTTGTCCAATACATTGAGTGTAGAGTTAGATACTCCTCAACGAGGAATTCTTGGTGCTGTCATCTTTGTTTTATATGTAAATGACTTAACAAATATACTAAAAGATTAAACTCTTAATAGAAGAGTTAAATCTCAAGTTAAGAAAGCACATTTATAAATTATTGTGACAAAAAATCAACTCATTGTCAACCTTGACAAAACATCAATAGCAAAATTTAGCCATTAACGGAATAACAATCGAAATGTCCGAGAGTGCAAATTAGATACCTTTTTAGAAGGGAGATTGTGTTGGATTGACCATGTGTGACAGAAATGAAAGAAAATCCGCTTTGAATAAAAAGAAAATGAAAATTGCAAGGCTTCTTTGAATTACATTAATTTTTAATTGTTTTTTTACTATTGTAAAATTAATATCTACATGTTGTTTATATCGTTATATTGTACTTTTTACACCACTTCAATTTATAATTTTTAAAACTGACAAAGCCTACTATGAATTTTCCAAATTTTGCTGAATAAATATATACATACATTTGGATCTGCATGATAGGGGGCTGGATTTGACTATAATTCAACAAAAAGTGATTTGACGATGACGTTGAACTGTAATTTATTCCATTTATTTCCAAACTCAGCACTTTAAATGTAATTATTTTCGTCAACTGGCAAAAATAAAATTCATATCATTAAAAAAATATATTCCATGCGACTCAAGTAAAGCACGAATACGAGCGTCGAATACGCTACTTGATGAAACATAAATAAAATATTTTTTCCAAAAACTTTACCTTCCTGTATAGAAAATGAGGTTAGCAATTACCCCCTTCAGTATTGCCACATCATTAAGCTTAAAGCGTATATCCCATCTCTAATTTTAAGCTCGACCAAACAAACGCTGAAAAATCCACTCCGGTATACAATGTTTAAAATTTTTCACGTAAAGATACGGAAATGGAAAACTTATTCTCCCACCTGTAAACCATATCGACCTTTGAGGAACCATTATTACGTCGGAAACTATGATAGACTTAACATAAAATTATACAGGACGTTCCTCTAAGGGCATAATGGTGGTTTGCTTATTAAGCTACACACCGCTCAAAAACGAGTTATATAGTAAAATCATTTAAGAACGCCCTGTATACATTATCCCCCCAAACGAAATGCATGCGATTCGCAACTAATTTGGTGCGCACGTTAAAAAGTGTTCGAATAAATATTTAAATATTAACAAAAAACATGCGCAGGTTGTGGTAGATTTCATCAGCATTTTGTAAATTTTTTTTTTGAAAATAGATCAATGGAGCGCGTGAAAATGAGCATTGTTAATTGCATTTGTAGCCACAATGTAGAAATACGTTGGTATTTATTGTTGACGTCACTGCAGGTATGTACATTGTTACATTTTCGTAAAATGAAACTGGCAGAATGGTATGGAAACACTGACCTTATTTTTATAATTATAATTTATATTATTTTATAATTATGTATATCAAGAAATAGTTGCAATTATAAGTTACGATAAATTGTCTATCAAAATACAGTTTTTCGCATTTAAAATGAAAACCCTATTTTTTGGTATTATAAATAAAAACTGAATTGAGTCACAGATTACAGTTAATTGCACAGTCTTACAGTTTATTTTTTTATTCTATTGTGTAATGGAAAGTAATAATATGGCTGTTGTCAAATCATTAAAGTCAGTCATATTAAACTTTCACTTAATTAATTAACTAATTAATTAAACTTTTATTACATTACATTACGGCGAATTCACGCGCATCCCGAGGATAACGATGTACTGGAGACAAATCGAGCAAATCCACGTATCTCAGCTGAATATTGGTAAGGATCAGATCAGGAGATGTTTCATCCGTAACAAAATCAAGCCTTATAAACCAAAGTCCTTACTCGGTTAAAAATTGTTAAGAAAGTCAATGTCTGCTGTGGGATTTTGGGAGACCAGATAATAGCTCTTTTTTTCTTTATTGAATCATTGAATGCTGGTTGTTTAGTTTACTTTTTAGATGGGGAATTATAGGATACTTTATAGAAAATATTTATCTCAATTCGCGATCAGATATGTATTTCCAGCAAGGTGGACAATTCAACAATTCAAGAAATGTTCTTTAATGGTTAAACCAAAAATTTTATAGGCGCTGGATAGGAAGAAACAGCCTTTTTGAACTCTGACCCTTACACAACTGGATTTTTATTTTTGAAGGGTGATAAACAACAAAAATAAAACAAGCCTATCAAAAAATTAGCACCCCAGACGAGTATCCAGACAGAATATTAAGAGAATTAAAAGAATTATATTCTAATGGAGGAGTAGTCGAGCGAGATGACATTTGATAAATTGCCATTGTACTATGAAAATTATTGTTGCATTTTTTTAATTAAATTTAATCATTTACTTACTAAAAACTATAAAGTAATTATTTCTTTCTGTTAGCGTTATGGTTTGTGTCGAAAGGCAATATGTCACATTCAACTTGGATAAGAAAGTAAGGGAGGCCTCTGATCTTAAAATTTGAAGTTATTTATGCCATAAAAACATCTAAAACCAATAAGTCATATACAATAACCCAACAGAGATCTTGCCAGTGATTCGAGGGGGAATGGCTAAAGTCGGCTTTTTACTATTACCTAAGAAAGTTGACGGATTGTGTAAACAGGGCTGGTCAAGAAGGGGACCTAAAATATCACCAAGACCAAATTTATGATATTCAGTCGAGAACCACACGCCGGTGCTTCCCTATAAATAGAAAATTGAAGGAGTTACCCATATCACATCACAAGCCATATCACAGGACAACTAGACCCAAATAGGCCGTATCAAATAGAGCTTTTCAAAACGATCGAGATAAGAAAGATATCACGTCTGGGGTACCTTCTTAGAAGAGATCGAGGAACCAAGAGGACAACTGAACAACGTGAACTAGTCGTCAGTGTAATTGCCAACGTTAGGGGACCTAATATGGTGTTACTTATTGTACTGAAGACTTTAAATTACACACTGCTAAAAGAGATTTTCTTTCTATGGTGCAGTAATTTATCAAATGAAAACAAAATTTATGTACCAACCTATGTGACTGTGCAAAACTTAAAAGCTGCACTTATTTAGCCAGCATATAGGAGTGTCTTCATCTTAAACCGATACACTGTAGATATTGAGGTTAATTGTGGATGTCAAATAAGTGTCAATATTTTATATTTCGCATAAATCATATAGTGGATTGGTATAATAAAAAGTCAATATCAATAGCAATTTCTAATTTTGCATTAAATAGGTAACATTAAAAATATTGTAAAACTTGAGAATAGCCTACCTAAGATGAGAAGCAAGATATTCCCGAATGCTTTTGAATGTAAAACCCATGTTTAATCTTTTGAGAAGATTCGTCGTATGTTGCAATAGTTCGAGACATTTCCAAATTTTCCAGATTTTCCAAATTCCTGATTTATTATGTGATTGCACCAGTGACATTGAATGAAAAATCAGTAAAGAAATACAATATTCGAAACTGTTATAATACTAATAAAATAGAACATTAATGCGATAATAGTAATAATAATCCATTATCATATATCATATAATTTTTCTACTTTTATGACTATAGGCCATCTTAAATTATAAACAATTTGACACGCAGAAATTAGCGTTCAAGCGCTAACGGCTAAAATGCGTAACGGTGGACTTTACCTTAATTGGAAATTAACCAGAATACCCAAAATTGCATATATTTCCTACAATAAATCTAATACGTCGCTGTTTTTTTTTAAGAAGAGTTAAGATATTTTTATTATTATATTTATTATTTATTTATGATATTTTATGATAAACCGCATTCATCGTCGACATACGTCGCGAATATTCCCGAAAACTTTAAATAGTAGACATATATAAATTCATTACTCATGGACCATTAAAAAACATGAATTATACCTACGTCAACGTGTACTTACCGGTTTTAATTCCGCGTAAAAATTGATTATTAAATTTCCTTTGCGGCATGTTTTAAAGCGTTTAGTTTAATATAATTTTTTTTCGCAGTTTTAATTAATATCTTCGGCGCATCTCAGTGAAGTTTCAAACGCGAGATTTGCTACTAAATTATATTCACTTTTCGCGCTTTATTCCCTCTTGATTTGTGTTAATGTTTCTTTTATTACTGGGCTGAACACTCTGCCATTAGACGTTCGGAAATAGATAATATTCAAGATTCACTGTGACAAACTTAATACTTTTTGCTACATGTTGTTGGAGACACTAGTCACTGGTCACTATAATTTGATCATAAAATGTTTTCCTCGAACTATTTCTCCTATATTTTAAGAAGTAATGAAGAAAAAAATTCCATTTTTCAATTACAAGCAATTTTGGCATCGAAACACAAAAAATGCTATAAAACGCATTTAAAAACAAAAAAAAATATTTTTCGGGTTTTCTTTTTTAAGTCAATGCCTTTGCTTCCAGTTCAATATCCGTACGTATAAATAACAATTGCAAACTAAAAAAAAGACGAAAAGGTACTGGGAATTTTGCAAGGCGCAAAGACTTAGCGCCTAATTTTATAATATTTTATTTTTTGAAGTTCCTATATTGAAAATAATTTTGAGTCAAAAGGGCACTAACAAAATAGTTTTAAAGAGTTGCAACTTGAATTAAGGATTAAATTAAATTTATAACGCATTTAAAATTGCTACATTAAATTTGTTTGCAAAAGTGCGAAAACGTTTTTTGTGTTTCTTTTTACATTTTATATACAATTTATTTTATATAAATGATTAAATTCATACAGTAATTATTCAAAGTGCAAGTTTGTCTTGGCAGTTTAAGTAAAGTAAAATCGGGAAACTGTTATTCCAAGTCATAAAAAAATATTCATCACACACTCCATTGATCTATAACCAAGCCTTTGACCCGACTGCGCCGGACGAGATCTATTGAGACGTTTTCGCAGCGTTTTTGACAAAATATGGTGACGTCGGACTATGCTAGCGTTTTAAAGCTGCCTGCAGAAAAATTTAGATCACAACGACGCCAATATTAAGAGTATACAGTAAAAAAGTTGTTACGTGGTTAGACTAAGCTATATACCTAACCTTATCTTTTCTAGATTTAGCAAATAGGGCAAATGCACACTCAGCAGCACTAGTTCTCGACCATTTTTCAAAACATTTAAAGCTGGAGACAAAAAAAAATCTCAATGACAATATTTATTTATATATTTATATTTATCATCAACATAAACCAAAACTAACCAAAGGAATCTTTGTCGTTTAAAAAATTTTAGGACTCTTTTGATGACCTGTTCCAACAAATTTAAAATATAAAATCTTGCAAATTGTTCTAATCAATAATGTATGGAAACATTTTTTATTATTAAGTACCTTAACAATAGCGACTATTACTAATACTCATATCAAATTTTTCTTTGTTTACGTTGTTTGTTGTGTTAAATTAGGAGTTGAATATTTTTTAACCAAAAACTTGGAGTATAAACTACCTATTCAGAAGTGCACTCTCCTGTTTTCCACTAAATTAATGAACACCACTCTCCGTCCACAAAGCATACAGCAAAAAAATTTTTATGGACATCCATAGATGTCTTATGGAAGGTAAAAAGATACGTCTATTGTTTGTACTTTTAGGACATTCAATGAATTATATCCAAGAAGATTTGAAATTTCCTAATGTTATAGAGATTAATTTATAATTGGTATTTAAATTTTTAAAGATAAATTATAAATTTAAATATTTTTATATATTACCTACGTACGTTTGTACGAGTGGTAAATGCTGTAGGTACTTTAAACTACAAATAACGAACCCACTGGTGCATGTAAGAAAAAATCTTTTTTAACGTATTTTTATTTACTTTTTCTCTAATTTTCATTTGTAAAATTAAACATATTATATTAACAATGAACATCCTAAAAACATCCACACCAAGTCTCTTTTTGAAATCGGACGGTCGCTGGACTTAAACGTTTAATGTATGTCCAAATATGTGAGAAACCATGAAAGGACACGTGTACAGATACGGATGTTTACAGTAAGTACTATAGAATGGACGACTAAAATATGAAACAAATTGATGTACCTTACTTCTTCGATCAAAATCTTACTGAAACCCGAAGTTTACAATTTCTTTAAAATGTTTCTTTCCCAAATCCAAATCAGCGTTATATGCCAGATAGACAGTACATGAATATATAAATACGCTATTTCGCGGACAGTGTATTCGAAGAAGGGGATTAATAGACTGGTCTTCAAGATACCCATATATTACTCCACTGGATCTTTCCCCGTATAAATAAAAACCTATATTTAGATGCAAAATTTAAAATTCGATACAAAATCAGGAAAACCAAAGAGTATCCTACATTAAGTGTTAATTTTGAAGCAGAATTCGAAAATAGTTAAAAAAAAGTGTTTCATTTAAAAAACGAACGTGATATCGACATCTACCTTTTTCCCCACCCTGTACATTTTCTATCTACTACAAATAATGCGCAAGACGATGTACGTGTGCGGGAATTTTTTTCGAATCCAATACCTGATTTTTAAATGAGTTTGTTCCATATTTCAGCCTTTCACTGTATACATGTATTTTGTAAATCTGTAATTTGGTCAGTCAAGCTTCATTTTGAGGACACTCAATTAATATACTAATGCTAAATCAAAAAAACTTTTGTTTTTTTAATTTATACCGTTCTACTATGCTTCTTCTTGAATATGATTATAAAGAAGTATGCTATTTAAATTGATTTGAAAGGTACGGGTGCGGGAATTAGTTTAAAAAATATAATAAAATAAAGACAACAATATATGAATCGTTAGGAAAGCCTGAACTATTTGTACTATACTATACTATACTATTTTTTAAACTGCTTTTAGATACGTGTATGGGTACTATTACTATCATCAAAGGATGGCTTTGGTCAAAAAAATATTGCTCAGAAATGATCGAGAACCAATACTTAGTGGCCGATAACGAGTCAAACCGATCCTTCTTAAGGATCAGCGACAATTTCTTCATTTATTTTGCTACCATACGCACAAATCATTTCGAAATACTTTTAACGCTTTCCAGAACAAAATCCCAATAGATTTAAACGTTTATATAGTGCTTCTAGAGCTCAGGTTCTTGTTAAATGGCCAAGAACGGCGCACTTACCCTAAATCAATCAGTTCAAGCTGTAGTCGAGTATCAGCATGACACCTCGTCGTTTGGTTACCGACTTGATGATGCCGCGACGTCCGTATCCAAACATGGCGTAAGTATACTGGGATCGACAACCTATTTGGTCTTTCTCGTGGTCTCTTCGCCGCGACATACCTCAGCAGCACCTCGCATGAGCGGCCTGTCACCAAACTAGCAGCTATAACTGAGACACCCTGAACAATTCCTCGCTGTTGCTGCCTAGCCCGTAATCGTAAGGATTGGAAGCCGTGGACTGCATCAGCATGGGCGAAGCGTACGCTGACAGGTCGTAACACGACGACAGAACCCAGGGATGAACGTGAGGAATTAAATGGGTCGCGCTGGGTGTCACGGGCGTCGGTTTGTCCGGAGATATCAGACTCTCGATCGTAAAAGACCTCTTGGGCCTGATACAGGTCGTGGACTCCGCTCCGGCGGTCTTACCCAGGGTCGGCGAAGCCGGTTCCAATTGAGGAACGATACCACCACCTGGTACCACCGACGCAGCCGGGTTCACCAATTCCGCTGGATTTGCGGGCGGTGGCGTGAAAAATAACCTGTTGATGTTGGTGAGGGCCGCGAGTTCGTTCTCCAAGATCTCCTTGTCGCTTTTAAGGAGTTTGAAACGTTTGCGTCGTCTCAACAAACTACCGTTGACGAACATGTCGAAAGCTGCCGGATGGAGAGCCCAATAGGCACCTTTTCCGGGCCGGTCGGGCTGCCTCGGTATCTTGATGAAGCAATCGTTGAAAGAGAGGTTATGTCTCAACGAATTCTGCCACCTCTGCGTGTTTTTGCGGTAGTACGGGAACCGGTCGGTGATGAACTTGTAAATTTCGGACAAAGGGAGCATTTTCTCGGGCGAGTTCCATATCGCCATCGCCGTCAGCGATATGTACGAGTAAGGGGGTTTTTGGTCGCCGTAGGAGTCCCTGCTGGGTCGCGGCATTTTTCTCGAAACCTCCGCGCACACTAAACTAAACGAAACCGCAACATCACACCCGCGTGTGCGTCAGTGTGTGTGTGTATGTGTTTGTGCGCGCCCACCTAAACAAAAACAAACTGACTTGGTTGTGTACTTTCCTCAGTGGATTTAAGTGCGAGACTGTTTGGATTGATCCTCGCCGGGTATTTAGAGAGATTAAAAGGACGGGCGACGCCCCGCGCGGCCGCGATTGGCCGCGACCGAACAATGGCACGCGGGGACACGCCCACCGGTCGCCGGAGCCTTCCTTTTCCGCCGCACCAATTGGCTTCGGCGGGAGTCATAGTTAAGCGATTCGTCTCGGCCAATGGCACGGGGCCGCGCGGTTTCGATAATAAATCGCTTTATTTGAGGAAAGATTCATTTTAATATGGCCGGTATATATGGATGTTGTTAAAAGTGGATTTATGTTTATCGTTTCGGAGTGTCGGATCGCGCGCCGCTGTAATTGTCTGGGGATTTGGGATGCTTTATTGAATAATGTTATGAGAGGGCCCGCTGAACGGTAGTTTGTAAGTTACGGGGGCGGGGGGAGTCTTCGACGGTGGGTAATCATTCTTATAAAGAGTTTTATGACGATTATTTAAATTTTAACTGGCAAGGATGTTGCTTCCAAATGAAATCAAATTCTTATCTACACTGATACAAACGACTCTTGATTTTAAAGAAGTTTGACATTATCTGGAGGTCGAAAGGTATTTTTTCCCTTGTTACAAAGAAATGTATTTAGTTCGAGTATTTTGCATTTGACTGAAAATCATTGTTGTTTTTTATTATAAATTTGTGATTCTTTTTATTATATAAATGCGTTTGATATAATCTTATTGCCTTTGTTTCTATAGACTTTCATGGGTTATATTGGATATAATTTTCAAATTGCCACTGCCACTGCTGGTGTTGGAGTTGTGCAATTTTGGTATACTCGTATACACTAGATTTAGATGGATTCACGAATCTTCTTGAAATGCAGCCTTTAAGACATATGATGAAAATATTTAAATGTATGTAAATACATTCATTAAGGAATGTAATGTAATTTAAAATATTAGACCAGATTACATTATTGAGAAACTAAACAAAACAATATTAGTTTATATATATTCATTCATGTTTAAAACCTATTCTATTCTATTCTATTCTATTACTATCATAATTCAGATATTTCCTTTTTATGAACCGGGCTTGTACTTCATTACGAAGCACTTAAATTCAAAAACTGGTGTACAAAAAAAAATCTTATATCTCCACAACATGGTCAAATTTTTGAGGTTTTTGAAAGAAAATTCCATCCTATAATTAACATTTTTTATGCCAATGTCAAAAAATTTCAAAAATTTGAATAGCAAAGTGATTTTCAATATTTTCATTTGAAGCATTACGGCTTTTCTATGCCAATGAAATTTTAGTCTAGCTGCTCGAATTGACCTGGAGGTTGTGTTATGTTGTAATGCTGCATGTTGTTTATCGGTTTTTAATAATTTAATATAAATTTAATACTTTGTTTTCATGTTTTAAGTTTTCAGCTAAAAGATCCAGGTTGACAAGCGATTGGTACTGCTTGTACACAGAAAATTGAAAGTGAAGCCGATAGAACCTAACTTACGTTGCGTTAGAGGCATATAATAAAATAAACAAACAAATAAATGATCTATGCCAAAATATTGGTGACAAAATGAAGTTACAAAAACTCATATGACTCCTTGAATACTAAAGTAAGTATAATATATAATAAAATTAAGCCATATATGTTAACCTCATCATTTGTCGTATTCTTGGTTGTATATTTTATTAAAACAAATGTAGTTTGTATTCCCAAATATTTAAAGATTTGTTTGGAAATTTATCTCAAAAAACTTTTGAAATGCTACTTTGTTGGTAGATGTATCTTTTTCAAATAATATTTTTTTACAGTCTTTGCATATTTTAAAAGTGTTTTAATGCGTCAGATCTAAAACGCTTATGTAGCAAGTGTTAACCTTTATTTTTTTGAGACAAACAAAAAGTGGTGGATTATAATAACCCAGTAATAATTATATCAAAGGAAGCTCCTGTTGATGCTAATGATGGAGAATCCTTTGTGGGGGGACACAAAAAATATAACGGACATAAGTGGAATAGCTGACGATGATATTAGTATAAAGTACTGTGACTGTTTCAGGCAGCAGCATAATTCATCATGGCTTAGAAAACAAACTTTCCATATTGATTTGGAAGAATTTTTAAGAAGAAGCAGTTTTCGCAAAAGGTCAAAGATCGTGATAGACTAACTGATATTATTATTAAAAATCTATTAAATCGACATTGTAAGCTTGATTATGACGAATTAGAAATTCTGTCAAAAAAGATATAAAAACTATGGCAACTTATTTTGTACCAGTAATAACAAAAACTGGTCTAACAAGAATGTTTCTGAAAAGGTAAAAGGAAAATTAATTGACAAGCCCAGTAATTCAATTAATTTATTAAAAATATTACAAAAAGATCGAAAAGCCAAGAAGTTAGAAAATAATTCGCCTAGGTTGGTACAAAAAGTCATATTTTCCTAAATGTTTCTTCAATTTTCGGCTCCGAGACCTACAAGATATATATTTAAGAATATTTTCGTGAATTTACTACCTTTAATCAGGAACGCCTAATTTCAGAGTTAGAGCATTCGAAAATGTCACTGCCTATGCATTTTGAGAGGTCAGGGCAATCTTGAAATCTCCACTCGCGCTTGAATTGGAATTTAATAACCACTAAAATATTGTTTATTTTATGTTAGCGATACACTCAATAAGCGATAACTTTTGTTTTGTTGTTTGTTTGTTTGATTGTTTTAGATTCTAAGATTACAAGTAAGTTGTACTTAACCACTCTAGTTTAATATATGTAACTAGGGTTGTAGAATTGGCCGGTCAAATAAGTAATAATAAATTATTTCAAAAATACAATGAAATTCATATTTATCTATACTGTGCGTTACGTCGCCATCGCGTTGTTCTGAGAACTAAATGGAGTAGACATTTTCATTGAGATTCTCGGAATCGCTAAAAATGGTATTCGGTATTGAAGAGGGTTATAGGTAAATTGGACATCGCTATTATTAAATAAAGATAGATAACACTCTATAATTGTTATTTCAAATATTTTGATCGAATTTGAATAGTCAATTAATTGTCGGTCAATTGACCAGTCAATTGAGCAGCTCCTATATGTACACGTTTGATTGTTTAAAAATATTAGCAAAAGCAATTTTATCACTATTTTCATCGACGTCGGCATGTGAATCTCTGTTTTTAGAATTGAATTCAATAAATATAGGATAGAATGCCGTGAGTCGAGCTCTGCATGCGTACCACTGAAATTGACTAAATATGAACCAGTTATTAAATCTTTATAATCTTGTGTACAGCAACGAAAATCACAGTTGTTTTTAACGTGACTTTTGTTTCTAGCATATTGTTTTTTATAAAAATTGAAACAGATTCTGTCCAAATTTTACGCCCCATATAGCGTCCTCAAAAAAAATTTGGAAAAAAATCAACATTTACCACGAGCCTGCTTGATATAGGTATATATTTACTAAACTGAATCCTGTTGTCAAAATGTTAACTTGTTTTGATTTTCTTGATTATAATTCAAATAAAAACCTATATTATTATCGTTACTGTTATAATTATCTTTATATCTATTTTAGTCTTGTTAGCCAAAACAAGCCTTTTAATCTAGTTAATGTTGAACTCCTATTGGCTACACTTAAAGGTATTGGATTTGAGGAATCTTCAAGTGGGTATAAAAATAATAAAGACCTTCCATCAGTGTAGAAACGCACTTTGTAGGGCTGATCATATTTATTGTTGATGTCTAGAAGGTTTCAAAATGTTATCTCTTGCATTTGTACGCCTTCCAACATTTAAAATGTTTTAAAAGCTATTACCTTAATATATTAAAGTATTAAGGTATATACTTAGTTCATTATCACTAAGTGCAAAATGCATTTTTTGTTATTTTTTGTACAAAATATGCATTTCTTCCAATAATAGAGAATAAAAACCCTATCCGATCTTTTTCAATACGGCATGGGTTTATTAGTAAAACAACCAAAACAAGCAAATTGCAAGTAACATTAAAAAAAGTGGGTGAAAATTATATTTATATTGTACACGCAATTATTACGGTAGATCCTATTTAATTGCATTCAAACAATTCCAAAAAAAACAACAATTTTAGTATCCAGATTTGATCAAGAAACCCTAACCAACTTTTTTTTGCCCAAGAGTGTTCCGACAGAACAATTCATAGGTACTGCTTTCGTTAAAGCAGCACAAAATTTGAAAATATTTTTTTTTAACCTATTTCATGTTACTTGTTTGGCTCACCTGTAATTACTCGAAGATCTCAACGACTCATCTTCTGCAGCTACAATAAATGCAAAAACTCTTTTTTCACTCCCGACAGTGAAAGTGAAGTTATTAAAAACAATAACCTGAAATTCTTAACTAATTTGATTTGTAAAAAGTCTGAGTATCATAGTATGAATCTAAACATTTGAAATCCCTCAATTTTCAATTTCTAAATTTGTACTTACCGCGTGAAATGTTATATTGTTTATCTTCTTATCTTAAAACATGTATAACAAAGGGCTTATGCTTTAAGCAAAAAGTCTTCTATTTATCATTTTTATACCTGTTTTTAAGGACCTTTAAGGAAGTTAAGGTTACTTGCTTTTAATAATAAGCATTGCAACTATATAAATTCTAGGTCAAAGAGAGAAGAAAAAGTACCAAGAGCACAATTTCACATACGTACTTAACCACCATTATCATTTACGTGTTTTGTAAAGGTAAAAACACAAGTTCTTTATATTTCTATTTTCATTTATATGTATACCTAAGTTTTGTTAAAAAAATTAAATTTGAACATTAATTATTGGTAATTATTATTTAGGTAGAGTTAAAGGTACAACTACAGAAAGCTGAGAGTTGAAATCACAATCTTCATATACTTGCAATTTTCGATAAAATACTACAAATTTACGGTAACCTACAGCAGATGTCATTTTTGACAGAAAATATTAAATAAGTCAAAAGCGGCTGAACTTTTCAATAGGATATTATAGCCGTTCAATTTTCCAAGCAGTTGAAAGAAGAAATAATAATATTTCCTGTTAGATTTAAAGTAAACAAGTTATTAACACCCACTTCCCCGAATATATTTTCTTATTATAGGTAGTTTTTATATATGCTGGATTTCCCTATATTCATTCCCGGATGAGTTATAAACGTTCACTTATAAAAACCGTTATTTAAAAAGTGTGACCTCTTCTCAAATTGCAAGCTACTGCACAACAATGAACATGATTCTTTGAAGGAAAGGTTTACTCACACAGCAATATTCCCATTCGTTAAAGAATAGCTGCAAGTTTTTCAAAAAGGGGAAGTAGCAACTGGTATATTTTTAAACCCAATCACGCCTTATGACTGTCTAGTCCGAGATATATGTACTTTTTTACGGAAACTGGAAAGGCACGCCATTAGGGGCAATTCACTTAAATGATTGAAAAGATATTTTGATGGGCGGACACAAGTAGAAAGGGTTAATAAAATTGGAGAATTCAGTAAATCTGGAACGCTACCGAACCAGTGTGCAATTGCACAGGGTAGTATTATGGGACCACTTTAATTTGTCATCTTCATAAGTGACAGAACAACCAGATCGAACAATACTTAACTATACACATGATACAAGTTTGATAACTGGCATCAAAAACATGGCACAGTTGTTAAGCGATAGCAATAATGCTTTCCTTCGACCAAGAAATTAGTTTAACAAAAATGAACTCATTTTGGGCACATATAAAACGTACGTAATACTCTTTAAAAATAATAGTTCCAAAATGGAAAATATATTGGATGTTTCAGGAAACGCCCTATTTTTGGATGTGTTTATTGATGAAAATTTGGTATGTCAAATAAATCAGTTTCAAAATAAATTAAATTCGATCTGTTACTAAATTGGTAAAAAAATTAGATAACAGAACATTAAAAATACTCTTTTCTACTCCCGTCTGTAAAATAGCCAATTACATACCGATCTAGCGTGCGGGAAGCGTCACTTTACCACGCCAGTTTCGTTTCCCACAGATCGGAGCCACTTCGGACATTTTACCGTACGTGTTTGGGAGCAATCGGATGTTTTCGGAGATATTTCCCACGCTTTGAATTTTGACGTTTGTCAATTCTGATGGTCACGTCAGCGAATGTATTCTTATTGTTTTGCAAAAGTGTACCCAAAAACTAAGGATCGTAAAAAAAGTATAGTGTGCAACACCTTCGGTAAACTTTTTAACTCACTCGTTTATTAAACACTGGCTGCGCTCGTGTCAAATAAACTCATGAGTCAAATGCCGTTTACCGCACTTGTTGCATAATATACTATTTCTACTCCCTTCTGTAAAATACCTAATTACACACCGATCTAGCATGCGCGAAGCGTCACTTTACCACGGCAGTTTCGTTTCCCACGCATGCGAGCCACTTAGGACATTTACCGCACTCATTTATTAAACATTCACTACACTATGCTCCGCTCGATAATCTCGTGACTCAAATGCCATTTACCTCACTTGTTGTATAATATGCCATTATATTGCAAACAGACTATTTTGTATCCCAAACAATTCGAGTTGTAAATAAAGTGGGTATCTTTGCGGTCTACGCTTTGCATCTCTTCAAATGGTTAATGTTTTTATGTAGAAATTTTATCCTTTTTCCACATCTAAGGAGTTACTACTAGAGCAATAAGAGCTGACAATTTCAATTTCCCCCTCACATCGCCTATAAATCACTGAAATAGGTCCAGAATATATGGGTGCCAAATTGATACAAATGGATACAATAGATTACCAGTGAATTTCTGCCGTGAACGTTTAATTGGAACCTTATTGCCTTGATGACTATTTTAATACGTTAGGGCTTGTTAAGTTTTTTTTAACAAACTATTGAACTTAGTTTCACTTTTTTACATTATTTAACAAATTTGAAATAAATACTATTAATAATAATATTATTATAACAGAACGAGGCATTTCTTGACAGAACACTCTAAGTACTAATGATCACAATCAGAAATGTTTATAAACTCTACGCCTTAGGTAATCACTATTCTATAGACATCAATTTTAACGTAATTTTAATTACAATTTTGAATGTTAAATAATATAATAATATAAAGTTTTGACCCTTTTTGTATATTACATCAGAATTTTAAACCATTCTGTACGCTGCGAAGTAAATTTCTGTAGATAAATATCATGTAGGGGGTTTTAGCAAACTACAACCCAAAAATGAAGCTTTTTCCACCACTCAGTCTTGTTAGGACACCACAGAGAGACCCAGAGTACCTATATAAAACTTAATGATCAGTGTCGAAAAAAACTGTTTTTTATTTTGTTTGGCCGTTCTCTGTTTCAATTTTCTATCGACGCTCCATAAAAAAAGATGATGAAACTTGGCCCATTTTAAACGGCTCAGGCGACACATAAACCTGTAGGAAATAGTCGCGATCGGACCTTGGCGTCTATCTTTTTTTTTCGATTTGACAGCTATCGACTTCAAATTGGGTTCACGTATGGAGAGTCAGGAACTATTAAAAAAAAATAAAAACCACCTGTGCAATGGTCCAAAGAATTTTTTTAAAAAAACGGTTACAGAGATCAAAAAAGTTCTTGAATGAAAAGACGAGCAAGATCCAAATCTAAAAATTAGAATTTGAATTAGGAATAATATTTTTTTGAAATGTGCATCGTGCGTCGATAATTTGCAAAAAACTATAAAATATAAAATAAAATTTCAGTTGTCAGTTTGTGCCCTGCCGATAGTATGGACACCTAAAATTTTTGTATTTGACAGTTTCTCATATTATATTCGGTATATTTCGTGCTATAGTAAAAAGTATAATAGGTATATTAACGTTACTGCTGTCCACTGTCAGATTTGACAAGGAAGTAGAAGTCCACATCCACATTTAAATTGTGCAAGTAAGCGCAATCACAAATGGCATAGTATTTAAAAAAAATTTTTTTTGGATTATTTTTGCTTCTAGATAAAAATTATTTTCTCGAAAACTATTAATCCGACCGGCAAAATTTTTGAACCAGGAAATGCGGGAGATCCGGGGATATCATTTTTATTTTAAGCATTTTTTTGAATATATAGAGTGTTTTTCAGTTATACACAAAAATGTAAAAGATCCTGAAAATTTTTCTTTTCGAGAGTAAATTCTTTGCCTTAAATCAAAATTCGTCAAAAATACGACCATATGGTTTATGCCAGTGGTCGCCAACCTCTTCAATGTGTTGAGCTACTTTGTTAATTTTGGAATAAACAGTGAGCTATCAACAAGGAATATTATGACAATTAGATTTTTTTGTGGAATTTTGGAGCTTCTCTGATTTTTGTAGTTTGTATTTTTAAAATTAAAATCGTTGCGAGAGCTACCACAATTGCACCCGCGAGCTACCTGTAGCTCGCGATCGACAGGTTGGCGACCCCTGGTTTATGCAATCATATAGGCCGCATCAGAGGTTACAATTTTTACAAATATTTTTTATTTTATTTAATGTTTTCGTCTATTACATACGCTACTCGAGATGTTTGAAGAGATCCATATGAAAATCACTATTTCTTATCTACTATTACCATTTACCCAATTGGAAAAACTCATATACCGGGAAACGTGGGAGATCTAGGGCTATAAATTTTACTGCGGCCATTTTTTTGCATTATATACAGAGTGTGTCGATTATGTGCAAAAGAATCCTTGGGTGTCGAGGGAGAATTTCAAGTTTTATTTTGTTACGAATTTTAAAGTTAATTTTTGTAGATTCCTCCATTGTTCTTTGAGAGTATGTTAGCATACCAAAAGTTTCATAACTTTCATGATATTAAGTGTTTCATCTCTCCCATAGTTTTGAGATAGATGACCCAAGAGGAAAGATTAATAAAACTAAAGAACAAAATGAAAAATGTAAAATGAAAGTCATTAAACATGAGTTGATGATACCCCAGAAGAAGAAGACATATTATTACGATGATTGCATGGATGAAATAATGCGATACATGACAATGTTGGTGACCTGTGTAATAAGATATTGCCTAAAACACGTTTAACTTAATAAAATGTAATGTAATGTATATTTTGTGGAGGAGTTGCTTCAGGTGTTGATTTTATAACATGTTTTTAAGTTGACTAAAGCTATGTCCAACCTGATTTTATATTTTTCCCTGCATTATCCCTTTGGATCTTATCATTTTATGCTATTTGACACTAAAGTGTGTGACACTAAGGTGTGTCGTACACTTAAGCAACTATAGGTATACTTCTAGGTCTCCAACAAGAAAGTTTAGAAAGGTATAAGTATAGGTTGATCCTATAGCACCTGACGAAATCAATGCTGGAAATGTATAAATACGTGCAAGTAACGAACCAAACAGGTACTTAAATCTTGTGTGAAAGGCATAAATTGTGAAGCCCGAAGCCAAATTCTCGCCACTCAAAATATCACTTCGCCGCGCATCAAAACTTATTAATATTACAACGAATTGATTTGACAGTTATTTTTATTGGCCGTGCCAAATTTAGTGAGCGTGATGTACGTTTTCAAATTACATACCGTCTATATACTGCCCCGAAAACGCCATTTCTTAACTCGTCGCATTAATGAGATCCTATGCTTTGTTATTATCCGCTTAATGGTCGCAGATTACAACGCAGAGCGTTTCTTTTTTTTGGTTTTCGACCGGCAGTAAATACCAGTAGCAGCCAAGTTAAGATGTTAATAACATTGATGCAAATGCCCTCTCGCGGCATTTGATTAGTTCTCTCTTGCAGAGACGTATCATATTTTAAAGGCGCGAATAATTGTGTAAACCCGTCATTTTACAGTAATTTTATAACTATGAGGCCTCAAATGCCTGGTATTACTGTTATTTCCGGCTATTACCTATTTTAAGTGAATTAAACGCGATTTTTAATGTATCGTAAATTTTAAGCTCCAGTTTTGTTTTGCAAAAATGAGGAGCGACGTAAATGACTACAGAAAAAGAAAAAAAACAAATTTCCCCCCAGCTCGCATCATTTTGCACCCTTCCGTTTATATAATGTGCCCAAGATAAGCATCATGGGGATCACTTTCTCGTAGTCATTTTTCAGCTCTACAAGATAGCGTTGAGAAATTTTAAATACGATGTTTCGTTTCGGCGAAATCTCCATCAATTTAATTTTTTTATATGGTTCGTGAAAACCTACACCATGGATTAAGAATATTGTGTCGTACATCGTTGAATTCTTAAGAAAAAAATGCTCTTTAAAATCACAAAAAAGGGTTTATATTAAATTTTTAATGTTTTGGTGTAGTAGGCGATAGGAAATGCCAAAAGAATTTTATTGGCAAATTGGTACTTCCCGTTTTTTAACGTTGTTGTTGCGTCTCTTTACTGTTGATTTTTTTTTGTTACATAAAATGGATATGCTGCAATGTTATATCTTATGTCGTAGTAACGACGTTAAAGCTAACTAAATAACTACTAGAGAGAAGACCTCCGAGTACAAAAATCTTTCGAAGATTAAGCCGCATAGTGCGTTTATGAAATCAGTTTTATATAGAAATATACCTTGCAATGAAAAAAAAGTAAATAATGTTTTGTTAGCTGTAACTCAATATCCACAAAACATCTGTTAGGAAAATAGAACGTATAACTGGAACGCGAAATCTACTGCTCAAACAATAATGGTGTCAGTTGATGGCATTAGATACTAGACATAATTTTCAATCAATATGCGCATGCGCGAGATTTGAAATTTCGTTTTTAACCTATTGCATTTTCTTAAGTTCGACCCATACAATCTTGGGGCTTCCAACAACCAACATGGCCGCTGGCAGGTCGTCAATGTTTGGATGCTTCGTTTTTATGGCAGTATTTTCTTAAAATATGTCGAAATCCCATTAAATTTTTTGACAAAAAAGGAATTAAGGTGTAGAAAGAGTTGTTAAAAAAATAGCGACATTGTAGTGTTAATATTATGCTGAATTACAGCACACGGATCAACGTCCTCAGTATAATTCTGTAAGTATTTTAGCGTTTTAGTTCTTTAAGCACAATAGACATGATATCAGCTAAATTTTCCCGAGTTTACGCCCGTAAATCGGGGCAGTTTGTTTTTATAAACTTATCGGTTTAACCTCTATTGAAAATGTAAATAAAGTCGAATTCACGAAATGTGACTCTAAATGCGTAAATATAAGTTTGAGGTACTAGATATCGCACTGGAAACATCTAAAAAATGTTCAACAAGCACCTCATATAGACAGAACGCTAATGATTTCATCGCAAGTCTAGTAATTGCAGAAGGTTTCGCCTCCAAAATATATAATTATGAAAAGTAGCAATGGAGATTTCATTAAAAAACTGCAGGTATTGGAAAATGTAAACAAGAAAATTAAAAACTCCTATAAAACAAGTCAATAAACAATTAGCTCTAAATGTAACAGAATTAACATTTTTTTGTTACTTGATTTGAGAGGATCACGTTTAAAAATTGCAAAAAATTGCAAAAAAGAAGATGAAAGCAATAAAAAAAATGTTCATTTACAATACATTTAACTATTGCTAATTTTTAGTAGAATAACTAAAGCAAAAATTTCATTAACTGTAAATTCGAAACAAAATTTAAATTGGAAACAGTTTACTTGTTGACAATATGTTAAGTTCTTTTTAAAAACTGATGACCGCTGGTTGTTCTGTGGCAGGCTTCTCTATAACTTGTAATGTTGTTTTCACTACCACTACTGAAGATTAAAGATATGCTGGTGTCTGCTCTAGTTTTACCTAGGAAAGAAATTATTATTTTGACTTGTTGGCAATAAAGCAAGGACTATTTGGCACTTTAAACATGGGCAAACAGAATGACCTGAAAATAAGTAACCCTATTTACACAATATCTACGTAAAAGACACGCCCGGGCAAAGGAGGAGGGTTGAGCAAAGGGCTAACAATAACATGTTGTGAAGACGAAACAATCGCCTCGGAAAAGGAATGATATATCTGGATTACGACCTAGGCAACGAAACAGGATAACGAATATTGGAACATGGAATGTTCTCAGCTGGTATAGACCGGGTGCTGCTTTAAGGACAGTGCAGCAAATGGAGAAATTCAATATGGACATAACTACAATCCAAGAAATCAGATGGATCGATAGCGGAAACGTCAAAGTTAGCAACTCAGTTGTATTCAACAGTGGCAGCAAAGACAAGGACACGAATTCGGTACTGGTTTTGTCGTAAAGCAGCATCTTGTTAAAAACATCATATCTTTTAAAGCGATAAACAAACGTCTAGCTTACATAAGACTAATATAATTGGTACAACTACTCTATTATCTCGGCCCACGCTCCCACAGAGGACAAAGATGAAGAAACTAAGGAAATATTTTACGAAGAACTAAATGCACTTATAGGACGAATACCAAAACAAGATATGTTGATTCTAAGTGGTGATATGAACACGCAAATCGGAACAGAACCAGAACTCCGACTAACAATAGGATGTCATAGCCTGCATCAAGTGTGCAATGACAACGGACTTGGACTTGTAGAACTGACTGCTGCCAACAATATGGTCATCAAATCCACCATGTTTGAGCATAAACAGATACATAAACAAACGTGGATCTCAAACGATGGCAAAACAAGGACACAAATAGATCATATAGTAATTGATGCGAGACATAGCAGCAACATAATTGATGTTAGGAGCATGAGGGGAGCAGATGGAGATACAGACCACATAGTTGTAAAAGCTAAAGTCCGATTTAAAATATCAAGATGGAAAAACAAAAGAACGGAATCCTCTGTAAAATGGAACGTAGAGGCATTCAAGGGCGACAGAACGAGAAAATGGTTTGAGCACGAAATTACCAAACAACTCTCGAAAATAAAAAATGGACCAGAGAACATAATGGAGGAGAAATGGTTAATAATCAAGGATAGCCTACTAGAAACAACAAGAAATGTTCTGGGTGAACAGCTAAAAAATAGGAGCAGAAAGTGGTTTGATAGCGAATGCGAGGAAAAAATGAAGGAAAGATCAGCCTACAACATAACACTGAAGAGAACAACAGAAAGTATCAAGAACACAGAAAGAAAGTCGGACGCATATGCCGAAGAAAGAAAAAAGTTTGAAGGCCTCGAAGATGATAACACAAACAACAGAGTAAGGGATTTCTACAAGAAATTGACAATATATAGAAATGGTTTTAACCCAAAAACAGAAAATTTTCTTCAAAGAGATGACGGGACACTAATAACGGAGCAAAGTAGTATCCTGAATGCCTGGAAGACACATTTCGAATTCCTCCTAAACACCCAAGGCCAAGAAGAAGCAAAAGCAAAAATATTTCAAACTGTTGACTGGCCAGTGCACTCACCAAGCCTGGAAGAGGTGACAGCGGCTGTAGCAAAATGATAAAATGAAAAAGCTCCAGGCAGTGAAGGTATCCCACCGGAACTAATAAAATTCGGAGGAGAAATATTACACAAGAATCTACACCATCTGATTTGAACAGTGGAAAGAAAGCATAATTGTCCCCATTCATAAGAAGGGAAATAAAATGGTCTGCAATAATTATAGGGGTATATCGCTCATTAACTCCTCATACAAAATAATAGCAAATATCCTTTTACATAGACTGACACCATATGCAGAAAATATAATAGAAGAATATCAATGTGGTTTTAGACCCAATAGATCAACGACAGATCAAATTTTCTCCATACGGATGATGCTAGAAAAATGCTGGGAATTTAACAGCATGTTAACAAAAACATTATCTTTTATCATCGTCATCTATTTATTTATTTATTTAGACAGGTCTATGACAGGGTGAAGACGACCGCTTTGTGGGAAGCCATGTCTGAACTCTCCATCCCAGCAAAACTCAGAGCACTGATAAAGATTTGCATTAGCAGCTCAAAAAGTGCAGTCCGTATAGGAACATTGTCAGACTATTTCCACATAAACAACGGCCTACGACAGGGAGATGCACTATCCCCCTTGCTGTTCAATATCGCCCCAGAAAATAGAATTACAAAGCTAGTCTGGAGTGACAATCCAGCTGGGAGAAAACCTTTAGGAAGACCTCGTTTAAGATGGCAAGATAATATGATATCAGATCAGACACCAACCCCAAATGACAGAAGACCGTCAGGAATGGAGGCGAATTCTAAACGCAGTCAAGACACACCCAGGGATGGGATGGTGACATAAATATGTGATTATTAAATCAAAACTAGGAAACAGATATATATGCAAGTCTACAAAAAAAATTGGGATAGAGAACATGGATCAGTCTCATAACTTGTCTAAAATCTTGATATACTAAATAGTTATTCACACAAGGGAGGTAGGTGATACTTACGAGTCAAGGACATAGCTTACTCTCGAGTCAAGCAAGGGTTGGGAAAATGTTCAGAGACTAATCAAGATCTCTTCTTCCGAAGTTGTTCCTATTCAAGTTGTCCCGAATCCAACAAGCAGATTTACAAAATCGGTATTTATTGAGAGAACTACTTCTATTTAATGAGTGTCAAATTGTGTGTGTAAGTACTGCAGTATTCACTTACCTCTCTAAGGAGGTAGGTGACCTACAAATGAAGTACCCCAAAATTTTGAATAGTTGCCTAGAATTCCTGGTAATTCTAAAATATTTCCTGCAATGCCTTCAGACTTCCCAAAAATATCCTGCAGATTAATAGTTTAAATTCTTCCTGTTTCTGTTGCAGCTGAACTGATTCTGGTAATTCCCCACTTTCTGCGGTAATAATTTCTGTATTTTTTCACCATCCGAAAGGCAATTTTATTTTCACTAAGCCTGATGACAAACGAAAACTTTCCCACAGTGAGGTTTACAGGGATTTGTAATTGTCAAGGAGTATTTCTTGTGATTGTTCTAGTAATACTTGCAGCTCAATTGTTTTCTTATATTTCCTGTAATTCTTGTACACTAAGACATATTACCCAAACATCTTTCGTATGTAGCCATTTGCTATCTCGCAGTTTCTTAAATCACTCGGGTTTTTCTAAGATCCTATTAGGTCCTCAAATTTGCCACGCGAAGGAGCAATTGAAAGCACAAATTATAAAAGTTTGTGAGTCCTATGGAAATCACTTTTAAATCTTTTAAACTAACTTGTACATAAGGCAACACGTATATAAGCACATTCTTTTCCTTACAGGTTTAACCATAAACACAACAACTTTTTCACAAAAACACGAAAAAGGTACGGAGAGAATCATAACTACCAAAAATGTAAATAACAATGGCACAGACGATTAGTATTCTCTGGTAATAGCAATTCCTCGGCGTAGTCAATTATATTCGGATTTCAGAGACTGATTTTGCGTTCTTATGAAAATTAGCCAATTTTTTCAGAAAAATTATGGCAATGTGGCAACTCAGTTACTTGGAGGTGACGCATGAGCAAAAGATCCACACCTTCTCTACGAGAATATCATAGCCACCTGCGGCGCATCACTTTTTACCGTAGTATGGCCATTATATTATCTTATAGCTATATGGTTGATGGCAATGGTGATGAAGAAAGGCGGAGAACATTTTACGAATGGTAAATTAGGAAGTGCTAAAATAATGAAAACTTTCCCAATAAGATTATTTGGTCGGACGAAAGTATAATATAATACATTTAATAGGCCCTTATTTTATAATGGTTCTCTTAACTCTGAGCGTTAAATGCCTTTAGTACGCCATTCAAGAAGCTTTGGACAACTTACCGCTTGTAAAACAAATTGCTATAAAAAAACTGCGCTAATAGCTATCGGACAGATTTCCGAAAAAATGGATATATACCCATTCAGCAGTTTCGTGGCCACCTCAACGCAGGACCTCATTCCACTTGACTTTTTCATATGGTGAGATTGCAAAACTTATGTTTACCAGCGAGTTTTTTTCCATTGTCTTGTTAATTGTAATGTTTAAAAAGAAGAAACTTGCCTAGAAGGGCTTTCAATTATACACATTTCCAGTTTTACATGTATTTTATATTCAACACAGCGAAACAAAGTTAACTTAAACGGCATCCATCTTGACCGACAACAGAAATATTTTTTTTTCTTTCAGTTTTACAATGCTTTGGTTAGGTTACAGCTACCCTGCTGTTCACATTTAAGCAGTGTAAGGAAAGCATTACATATTTTCTCGTTAAACAACAGCACGTTCTCTTAATGCTTTCTTTACAATTATTTCCGCATAACATGAAGTAAATAAAACCAAAACTTTTTCTTAGTTATTACAATCAACCCTCTCTGAATTATATACCTAAATTTTTACAAATTGTCTAAAATGGAACTCTCGACAGTTCTTTGGTTAATAACCCTGCTATTTTATCTTTCGTATTTAGATATTCAATAGTTATATCATTATTATTTAGGTTATCCCCAATAAAATAAAATCTCTACTTTATATATTTAATGCTTCTATTATTTTCAAGATTTTTGATTAATGTAATAGAACCTTGGTTATCTTCATAGACTTTTTTCGCTATCAAAAGCAGTTTCTTTAACCACAAATTTTGTTGAACTGCTTAACTCAAAGCCACGAATTCTGCTTTAGTACTTTTGTTTCTTTGTTGTTCAAACAACAATACTTCCAAATTAAATGTCTCTAAAATTTCGTTGACAAATTTCCAAAGTTCCTTCTTATATATTATAATTTCAATTTCAATTCACCTCTATCCTTTATATCAAACATTTCCACTAATTTACTTTTGTACTTGCCAATTAATTTTAAAGATTTTCCTGATAATATTATGTCATCTACATACAGTAATAAATACACAATTTCACGGTCATCAATTCTTTTCATATATAAATAATAATAATAATAAGCTGTTGATCTTAATTTTCCTACACTTCGATGGCTGTTTTAATCCATCTAAAGATTTCTTCAACTGTAAAATATGTCCATATTTGAATCTCTGGTAGGAAAACATATATCTCATCTTTTAACTCTCCATTTAAAAAGACGTTTTTCTCATCCAGTTATTGGAAAAAGTACTTATATTGATTTCCTGCAGATAAAAGACATGATTCTAGACATCTTCGATACGGGGGCATAAATGGTATCGTAATCGTAAGTTTCTTGCCGAGCAAACTCGGTCACAATATATTTAATATATTATTTAATATACATTTATTTTCAACACTTTCTTCAATGCAAACATCCACTTAGTGCTCAATATTTCTCTTTTACTGCATAATGGGACTTCGGTCCAGGTATTGTTTTTATCAATCGATTTGATTTCTCTTTCCATAGTTTTAATCCATGATTCTTTGACTTGTTTACGATTAAAATTACATACACTTTCTAGTACATCATCATCCATATATGTCATGTACATTTCACAATCCTTATATCTTTCTGGTAATTTTGTCTTCCTTTTGTTTTCTTTTGTTTCAATTTTTCTTTCTCCGTCATCTCCTTTTTTAATAGCAATTATATCCTGATAACTTCCGTTTTCATGGACATTACCTGTTTTCTTATTTTTCATTTCACTGACAATTTCATCATTTTCTATATTCACGTTAGCCCTTTTGTAGTAAAATTCTTCTTCATTAAATATTACATATCTTGACACTATAACTTTTTGTTCATTTATATTCCATAATGTATATCCAGTGATTGTGTATCCAATAATTATCCATTTTTTGGATTTTGATTCAAATTTATTTCTGAATTGTTTGGGTATATGTGCATATGCCATTGATCCAAATACCTTCATGTTTCCGATGTCAGGTTTATTGCCATTCCACATTTCCGCTGGCGTCACATTTTCTAGATTCGCATCTACGATTTAGTATATTTTTTCTCTCTTCCATGTACAACACTCAAAATATTAACATTCCCTTTTGATGTTTCAATTTCTTTGTAAAACACTTGTTTCTGTCTTTCCTAACCCTCTTGTAATGTCCCCTTTTTCCACATGTGCGACAGTTGCCACTCGTAGCAGATCAAAATGTTGCCGATTTGGAATATTGTGATTTGTTTGTTTTGGTAGTAATCTTGTTTTCGGTGTATCTAGAGTGAGTTGATATGCTGGAATGATTTCTAAAATAGCAATAACTGTTTGAAATCAAGTCAGCAGGTGGTGCAGGCAGTTGTCTACCAATTTCATCAAATTTGGAAAAGAATTCTCCTTAATCATCCTCCTCCTGCATTTTTAGACTTATTAATTGCTTTCTTAATATTAATTGTCCCGGTATTCCTCTATTTTCATATAGATTAACCAAATTTTGCCAGCCGTGTCACTTGTCCTGACTATATCAATTTGCATATCATCCAGACATTGGGTGGATGACTTTTAAGAATGCTTTTAACATGTGGCTTATCAAACTTATTGTTTCATAGTTTCCACAGGTTTTGTAGTCATTTCGCTGGGATATTTCCTACTGAATATAATATTAAGCAAATTAATTTGTGCGTGAACGAAAAAACAGGCAACAATCTCATAAAGTGTATTCGCATTACTTGTTTGAAACAATATTGAAGTTACCACACATAAACAAAATTTTCGATTGTATAGGTGTAGGTGGAGATAAAATATAGGCCCAAAATCTGGTGAAGTAACATTTTACTTTGCTTAAAAGCCACTCAGAGTTCATCGTACCATGCAAAAGCCCATAAAGAATTAATGTTATGTGAATAGTACCTGGCTATCCAATTCTCCTTCCTTAAAAACTGAGTATTCAAGTGAACATCTCTGGATCAACTCCAAGTTATCAACAGGACATCACTGACTCATATTCTAATTTCGATCTCACGTAAGAATAGTACATAGTTCTAGTAGTTGAGGTAAGTCTGGAATCGAAGACCTCGCCTAATCGATTCAATACAGTTCCATTTATTACGTAATTAAATATATTTATATTCAGCCTTCTATAGTAAGTAAGCACATTAAACTTAGAAACATTTAAACCTAATCGATTAAGCAGACACCACTTTGATATATCAAGAAGGAATAAGCAATATTCGTGAGAATTAACCGTGCGATAGATTTTTAAATCGTCAGCATATACTAACTTATTATAATTTAAATTACCAATTAGGGCATTAATGAAGATTTCAAAAAGAAGAGGTCCTAAAGTTGCCCTTTGTGGTACTCCCGACGTGGGATGAAATACTAGGGTGCTTCATTTTTAGGCGATATTTTTTTTTCTCTGTGCTACCTAAAAATCTGATACAGAAAAAAAAAGTCTGTGGGTTGGCTCAACAGAAACTCCAAAATAACATAAAAAATTACACTTCTACATATAATTCTTTATTAATTAAAAATTATATTCGTTCACTAAATTTTAGAGTGGTCACTGGATTACAAACATTAATAGTTTCTAAATGTCTATAATTAATTATTATTTAATTATATTTAATATATTTTTAATAATTGAATTTTAATTTTCTCTATTTGATTCCAAAATAATTTTGGATATTAGAAACTTGAATCATATAGATAATAACTCAAATAAAGCGTTCTTTTGTTTATAATTAATTGCTATTTAATTTAGAAATAATAAATCTTAATTTAGAAATGATTTGATACCAATTATGATGAACCTTTATTTTCACAGCTATATAACTTAAAAGCTGTTGGTCGGGGAGAATGTACGCATAGGAACTTTTTGTAGCAAATTTTATGCTCTACAAAAGCTATACACGCGTTTTTCAAAAAAAATTTTTCCTCACCTAGAAAAATGAAGTAAAGACCAAAAAAAAATTTTTTTCTGTGTTATTTTAAGCCGCTATTGCACTTATATCCTTTTACCCAGCGGCATAATTTTTTATTTTCTACAGAGTATCAGATTTTCAGGTAGCACATAGAAAAAAAATATCGCGTAAAAATGAAGCACCCTAGTGCTAAACCCTTCGTATCGAATAACAGGTGGTATTTCAGCAAGTTTGCAAAGTTTCTGAAGCTACTATAAAAAAATGTGATTTTGTAATAATATAAATAAATTAATAATATTTCATCAACTGCTTTTTGAAAATCCATATATATTACATAAGTCCGACCTAAATCATCAATTGATTCATATAAATTTTGAGTCAACGTTGCCAGCTTGCCTGTGCACGACTTATTTGAAACAAATCCGTGTTGCTCAACACTTATATTATTCTTAAGACTAGAATAAATACTGTCATAAACTACAATTTCGAAGAAAAATTGCAAATAATCGATATGGACCGCTAATTTTCAATTACACTCATCACGACATCTTTTTTAGAAACAGGAAAACAGCAATCTTTCACAACTCAGGACACGTCCACAATTTGATAATGGTATTGAATATACATTATTGGTATTGCTTTTATTTGTTCTTCACCCAGAAGTAGGCCAGTTGCTTTTCAGTATTTCTGTCTATTGCAATTATTTCTTCTGGGAGGATTTCAGGTCGTGGTTAGTTCATTGTTTCCTATACTTAATTGTGACTTATTATTCTGCTGTTGTTGTTATTCTGAAATTTTCCACCTACTTTTTTTACTTTACAGTGGATGTTATCGCATCGCCTTAATTTTTTTCTTCCTTTTGGTTTCTCTTATTTTCTTTCTAATAATATCCTGTATTCTTTTATATTCTATATTCTAATACTGAGTGATCCATAATTTTGCTTTTCTAGAATCTTTTTTAAGGTATTATTATTTTATATATTTTGTTGTTTCTTGTATCGTGAAGAACCCTTCACTCTCTGCTGCAAGATCGGACCCTTGAGTTTTGTAAGGTCGTATCTCTTTACTTTTTTGATTTTTGTTTTTCATTTTTAACCTGTGTCTGTCATTGCAGATGAGCAACTGATCTGGAATCGACAATTATGTAGTCTGCTTTCTTATGATCCATTTCTTATGCGTCCATTTGTGATTTCCATGTACAAAACATTCATGAGTATCCCATGATAATTGTTATATCTTGCTTCTTGAGTTTCTCAACTACTTAATTGATACTATTGTAGAACGTTGCCGGACCATGGCTGGGTCGATTTGGAAGGCGTTAAATGTTAACGAAAAATCTCCATATCAGCGATTAGCAACAAGTACCTATAGATATATCTATATAGCATCTTAAACAAGTTCTAACTTATGATTATTATTATCGGTCTTTTTGTTGCGATGATTATGAGTCACCCCGTATAAACGAGTCGGGTCCGAGATTCATCCGAAATATCCCCTTTTATCCGCATTTTGCTCGTTAGTTATGCTGCAAAGACGGTAGCGAAATGCAATTAAAACAACAATCAAATGCATATTGTTCGAGAACGTATAATCACAATTACACGTGAAATCCGGCAACGTTCAAGCGTTAAAAAGGATACCACTCCGCCGTTTCGACGTATATATGCAATTTGTTCGCAATTCGTTTGGCTAATAACATCCAATTTAAGTATTGTTATAGAAAGTTAAATAATTACTGAGAAATCCGCCATTCCAGAAAACTTATCCCGGTGTGTGTATATTTTTCCGTTTTATTATCGTGATCGCAATAAAAGCTGCTACCGCGCTGCGCAATTAAAACGAATTGCTAAAGAATTAATTAATTATATGGAATTAGTTCGGGAAAAAAAAACGCGGCTTCGCAGTATTTGCTTATAATTTCGTGTTTTCCATCTTTTGCAAACCGTAAGGTTAATTATATCTGGTAACTGTGCAGTTTCCTTTTGCTTTTCTAATATCGTTTTAAAGCTACCGATTTCGTGTGAAATAGGAGCTCCGTAAGCGAGTCCACTATACATTTTTGTTCATCAATAAAATAAAAAAGTATACAGGGGAGAGTTGCCTATATGGAACCACTTTCAATTAAAAAGCTCTAATTTCTAGAACATAACACAAAGGTTTATTTCAAATTGATATGTATGTTTTCCAGACTTTTGCAAATTTGTCACAATAAGGAAAGGATTTGTTTTGTTTGAACCATAAAATAACGCACAATAAAACTCTCTTAAAAAATGTTTTTATCTAAGTACAGTGAAAGTTCCCATAAGCGGTTCCATAACTTTTGTCCGCTTATGGGAGCTGTCCGCTTAAAGGATAGTGTGTAAGTATAAATACGTACAATGTATAATGTAATGATAAGAGGAAAAGGAAACAGAAACTGGCAACATTTTTAAATTTTATCTTCTACATTAAAAAAAACAATATTCCTTAGGTTTTTGAAAAAAGTCTAAAATGCTTGTCTGACGAAATTTCGCCATATTTTGCTGAATTTTCGTAATAATTTTCTAAATTTTTTAAGTATTGAAATGCAGTGACATCATCTCTAGAAATTCTTTTTAATATAGAAATATGATTTAGAGCTTCCCGATATAAATTTATCGTTTTTGAACTGCATGGTGTTTCCACTTCTTCTTGTGAGTCATTTGGATTATCTTCTTCAAGTGGGCCGCGGCTTTCTACATCCAATTTATAAAAGTTGTCAATGGCATTTTCTTCTCTTGTTATGTTATCGTCTAAGGTCATGAAATCGTCTACATTCTAGATTTCTGTTACTCCTAAATATTGCATGTCGCAGTAACTCAGCAAGGGCAGAGCATCTTCAGGATCGTAATAATCTTGTTTAGTAAATTCTGAGCTACATTCACTTTTTCTCAATCCAGCATTGCCAAAACAATTATTAATTGTCGAGGAATTTACTTTATTCCATGCTGATTTTATTAAATACAAAGCTAAGCTTTGAAGATCTTTAATTTTTGCTAAAATATGTTTCAAAACCAAGTGCCGATAATAAAATTTGTATGATACCTTGATCCAAGGGCTGACAAATTGAAGTTGTGTTTGGCGGTAAAAATATAATTTTCATATTTTTCAATTTCAGTTCACGAGGATGAGAGCATGCATTGTCCCAAACAAAAAGAACTTGTCTTTTTTGGATTCCCATTTTCCGGTCAAATTGGAGCAACCACTCAGACATGATTTTTCGGGTCATTCATGTCTTTTTATTGGATTTCCAAGTGGCTTAATAGCAACGTTCTTTACAGCACGAGGACGAGCCGCTTTCCCGATCACAGTCAAATAGTATTTTTCACCGGCCATATTTGTACAGAATGAAATGGTTAGTCTGTCTTTAGACAATTCCCCCCCCCCCCCCCACATGTTTCTCCTTTGAGAGACATATTTTTGTCGGGCAATGCAAGGAAAAAAAAACACTTTCATTTGCGTTGTATACATGTCTGGTTTGTAGCCAAGCAACGTGGACCGAAGTTTTTCCAAAAACTGTGACACATCAACTCGATTTACTTCACCAGAAATGGATTTAAAACTAACACTATGTCTCTGAAATTATTGTAGCCCAAAGTAGTCGCAATTTCCTTAGCTCTCATTTTCACTAACGGCCCGGGGATTGGAATGTTCTGATTTCTAGCTTTCACAAACCACTCAAAACATGTTTTGTCTATAGCAAAACCTTCCTTTTTCAAAAAATCCTTCTTTTGGTTTATATTTTTTGGCTATTTCAGCTGCTTGCGTTTTCCCAATATTAAACCTCTTTGACGAACCAAAACACTTTCCTTGTCTGAAACGTTAACAACTTCCATCTTTTCCTTTAACGAGAGCATCCTTTTTTTTTTCGGTGCCATTTTACGTAAAATTATAAAATAACTCCAATATCAAGTACGAATCTGAAGACAAAACACAACATTAAATGCAGGCTAGCAAAAGAAATGTGCAAAACGGGGAATTACCGAATTTTATATAACAATTAAATTAAACAATTCTAATATCGAGCTCAGCTTTTGATTTTAATATTTCCATTAGCTTTTGATCTCTGTGAAAAGAGAGTGGTTGAAACTTCCTCTTTGGTTGGTATTTACCGTTTATTTCTTTAAGTTTCTGTTTATTTGCTGGCCGAGCCTTTCTTTTCTTTTTTTTCAGATTCTCTTTATAGGGCGTACTAGTAAGCAGTACTGCGGAAGTACGGGACAGTACACTGAACTGTTACTCCAGACGTGGAATTGTCACTATTCTCTTTATTTTAATTGTTGTGAACTGTAAGCACAGTAAATGGGAAGAACACATCATCTTCAAACCTATTTCGATTAGGCCAAATTCCAGCATTCCTAAAAGCATTTTCTGCTGTCCCTACAATAGAAGCCTTTTCATAGTTTACCTACATTGTGCATAGTTATTGGTTCGCCCACATGGGACTACAGCTAAGAGTCCGGTTCCTCAACGTAATAATTTTTCAAAGGTTTAAAAAATATTTCATCAAGAGGCTGCAGATCATGCGTCGTGTGTCCAGGCAACTGAATGAGTTGTAACAAGATTACTGGTTTTTCTTTCACTTGATTGCACAATACTGTTTAAATGTTTAGGCCACTTTATGAACAGTTCAGTTGTAATGTAACCAGTGTCGGCAATTTCAGTAAGGCTATCCGATAGAGCACCTCGTTTAAGTTCCTTGTCCGATCACTTCTTTTTAAATATTAGCATTGCACCAGCAGACCATTGTGGTATTAACACCCCTTTCTCTCTCCGCTCCACTATCTTAACGTTTTTGGGTTTCTTGATACAACGACCATTATCATTACCAACACTAAATATTGAGTTCGCAATGAATTTACATTTATCAAAAAACTGCCCCACCTTCTCTCGAACTAAGGTTGACTCTGGACAGCTCAGGATGTCGACTCATAAATTTATAGAACCACTTCTTCCCAGCAGTCTTTTTTACTTTGTTAAAGTGATTTTTAAGTTCCTGCCAACTAGAAGGCTAGACGTCTTATGTCATTTATTATAAAACCATAAAGCATTTCTTCAAGTTTAATAATGTTTTGCTAAGGTATTTTTAATGAAAATACAGATTTTGTTTTTTATTTTGCAGTTCCTTTAGCAACTTTATTGCTACCTCTGACCTGTCTTAAAAGAGTGGATCTATTAATATTGTACTTTCGAGCACATTCATTTGAACCAATTTGACCTACCCTATAAGCCCTGATAGCCAAATTCATGCCTTGATCTTGTCACGGTTCCGTTTTATTATTACCTTTTATTGGCGTATTTAAGATATTAATTTATTAAAGATTAGGACTGCCATATTATTTGGGCGAGAGTCCTTAGTGAACGTGGCTAACGCCGATTAGCGGCTTAGCGCGGCATCTGTTGGTTGGTAAAATACGGGTTGCATAGTTCCCGAAAATTACAAATTCGGATTTGATTCCTAATGGGTTTTATTTTTTTTAACGTTAAACAAAGCTGCTTTACAGCGAAGTAGTAGATTTTTCTATCGAAGTCCGTAGTAGTTCTGTTCCGCATTTCCGAAGTATTGGTTTGGAAGTGTTAGGTTGGAATTGTGCCTAGGGTTATTTTGTTTTGCTAGTTTCGATCGGTTCCTATTCTCAGGCCTCGATTCCCTCCAATTTTTTGTGGCTGAGGACTTATATTTAAGGTGGTGAACGGGGTTTTGGGACTCCTTTTTTCCTCGATGGATTTGATGGCGGCAGAAGCCTGGTGAAGGTCATTAGAATATTCGTTGGAAATTTTTCTAGTTTGGGGATCGAGCCTTCCGCTGCGGCTACTGCGACTTGTTGCTTAGGTGCACAAGTTTCCCGAGAGGGGATTTATCTGCCGTCCAAGTCCCGATAGAGACTCCTAGGGGCACTCGACATCGTTGGTCCCCCCCGTTAAGAAAACCCTCGTGGCTGAGCTGTGACCCACTGATTGGCACGGAGTCTGCCCGTGCACTGTCTCCGGACTTGCTTTTGTGCGCTCTGTATACCCCTGGTGCACACTTTACTAAGTTTCTCCCACCTTTTAATTCCAACCGGAGGAAAATCACCCGATACACCCGTAATTTAGTTGATCGAGCTTTAATACTGTACATTGGTTCAGCAAGTTTCACCGAATTGGGTACGTCGTAATTTAGTTATATTATTTCCAGCTTTAATTACATTCATTCACTTAAATTTAGAGTTTCATTTTCTTGCCCCATTTAAGAAGTTGAGCCCACTGCGAAGGTGCCGAGGTGCAGAACAGGCAGAGCTTTTTCGTGATTTGGGGGCTCACCTTGTGCTGTTCAGTCTGGTTCAGCTGCGGTAACCAAGCCGGACCGTAGATTCACAATTCACGTGGCGCCCAGAATTCAACATTTTGTTAGGGCTTGGTGATAGCAGCTAAACTACCCTGAATATCTACGGGTAACCTAGCCGGGTATTGCGGTGCCATTTACCATACGCCCCTGAGATTTTGGCACGTCACATTTTGGCGCCCAACGTTAATAATTTTCTTTTATCAATTAGGATTCTTTTTTGCTTTCGTTTTTTATTTTGTACCTATTGGGAGTGAATGTATGATACGACTAGCTTTTCGCTAGTAACATCCGCTTAGTTGTATCAAATTCTGTTCGCCACATTCCGGGAACGTACAGGGTGCACTAGGGGAATAAAAGCCTTGTCGATTACATACACGGCTCATATACTTTGCAAATAGCGAGCTTGATTGGTTGTGTCTTATAATTATAGCATTATCGTGTTTCGTTGCCATTTTGTTTTGCATTTTCTCGCGCATACCGGGTGTTTTGCAATTTTTATTGTGTTGAGAATATTTTTGTCAATTTTGGTGTGAATTTTAAATTCTTATGTGTTGCGGTGCTGTATAGTTAAACATTATATAATTTGGATACCGGTATTTGTTGGGCTGCCTAAAATATACAGGGCGCATTGTTTTCTTTACCTTCCCTTATGAAATATTTTGATCACTGATTTAATTTGACTGTTGCGCATATACAGGGTGTGTCACACAAAGTTCAATTGATTAGCTGCATTGTTGCTCATGTACAGGGTGGGTCACCGAATTTTAATTTAATTTAGCGTTATTGTTGTTCGTTTATTTGTTGTATTCTTAAATTATTGTTGTATACACACGTATTTATTTATATTTCTTATATATATGAATGTGAATATTGGGTGATTTGGTGTTAGTGGAACTACTACCACAGCAGAGGCTCAAGAGTGCCTAGACCATTCTGGTGGAGTGGACGGAGATTCGAATAGTGGGAGCAATGGACCTCGCTTCTTCATGGTGACCGAAATTTGCGATTGGTTTTGCATGGGTTGGAACTACAGAATTTTCTCAGGGATAGGAGTCAGCGAACTTGCCAGCGTTTGGCTGATCGACTTGGTCAGTTGGCCTCGAGGCCAGTTTCATCAACAATGGAACTGCCCTATGGCTTTCGAGCGGAAGGCCGAGCCTTTCAGAGTCCTTTTGAATCGAGTGTATCGTTTGCTGACTGGGACAAGTCGACCAAATTCGGACCTTGCATAGAGACACTTTCAGAGCGCACGGGTGGTGCAGCTCGAGCTACTGGTGCTGGCATATCTTCGGAATTCGTGTCGAGGGGCAGCAATACTGCACCATTCGAGACCGTTAGTAGGGGATACAGTTTACCAATATATAAGTGGAATACTTACTTTGATGGTAGCGGGAGTGTGGTAGGGTTTATTAAAGAGGAGATAGAACAGTTGGCAGATTCGAGAGGGGTTTCCCGGAGCCAGCTTTTCCTGTCGGTTTATGAACTACTAAGAGGGGATGCAAGGGACTGGTACATGCCTCGCAAGGGAAGTTTCCGGAATTGGGACGATTTTGTAGCAAAACTGGAAGACGCGTTCCTACCGTTGAATTATGAAGATAATTTGATGGAAGAAATCAAACGTCGTACTCAGGGCACCGATGAGCGCGTAATCCTGTATGTAACTCCCATGCAGAACCTTTTTAAAAAACTCGCCGCTAAGAGACCTACCGAAAAGGAGCAGATCAGCATCATCCGGAAACATTTGCTGCCTCACCTTCAGACATCTTTAGCATTCCAGGAGGCTGGTACCATTGAAGAACTTATAACTAAAGGGAAAGAAGCTGAGCTTGTTCAGTGGCAGTCGCAGAAGTTTGTGCCTTTTCCGTCTCAGTCCCGATTGGTCCAAGAGCAACACCTAGCATATCGTCGCACTAGCCCAAGACAAGTATCTGTGAGAGCGATACGGCACGATGAACCCCAAAGTGCTGTAGATCCCGTTCAACCGAGTGAGTCCGGAAATGGAACCCCCAGACGACGACAGGCACCGACACAGAGTATGGTTTGTTAGAATTGCAACCAGACCGGCCACCGGAAATTAGATTGTCCACAGCCCCGGCGATTGCAATGTTTCGGTTGTGATGAAGTTGGATTCGAAACGTAATTGCCCGACTTGTTTAAAAAACTCCAGCCTAGGGGGTTAGGTCGTCGAGTCGACTCCCTTCCATCGCAAATCTCGACCGTACAGTCCTCGAATACCGTTGTCTTAGAGAGGAGGGCCTTGGTTAATTATATCGTAGCTCATACCGAAGGAGATGAACGACCTTATCTGGAGATCACCGTGCTTGGACACAAGATGTTGGGACTATTGGATTCGGGTAGTGGCTCGACCTTGGTAGGATTACCGGGGTTTGAGATTCTGAGACGCATGGGGTTAACTCTAGATACCAGCCGCACAACCACCTGCACTGTCGCAAACGGTTGATCATGTAGCAGTATAGGTTTAATAAAAACACCTATATGCCTCTTGGGAAAAGTTTGTGTCGTGGACATTCTCGTGGTGCCTGCTCTCACAAACACACTTATACTGGGTACTGACTTTTGGATTGGAATGGATATTGTTCCGAATTTAAGAGAGGATGTCTGGCATTTTGGAAGTGACCGTAAACCTGTGAACGTTTGTGGAATTGTTGATGAGGGCAACTTGAACGAGCAGTAGCGCGCGAAGCTGGGAGCTTTGTTGGATGAAAAGTTTAGGAAGATGGGAGACCATCTGGGGTTTACAACTGTTGCTTGTCACGAGATCGTGTTGACGGAGAAGGCAAGGCCGTTAAAACAACGTTATTATCCCGTTTCACCGTTGAAGCAGAAAATTGTGGATGCGGAGATAGAAAAAATGTTGCGGATGGGGGTGATAGAACCTTCTAGTAGTGCTCGGTCTTCGCCTGTATTGTTGGTACCAAAGGGCGACGGAGAATATCGATTCTGCGTGGACTATCGCGCACTCAATAAAATTACACAAAAAGATGCGTACCCGCTACCGTATGTGTCTTCAATTTTAGATAGACTAAGAGGTGCCCGATACCTGAGCACAGTCGACATCAAATCTGCGTTTTGGCAGGTTGGGGTGAAGAAGGAGAGTCAGGAATATACAGCTTTCACTGTTCCTTCACGTGGACTTTTCCACTTCAAACGCATGCCGTTCGGTCTGACCAACGCCCCCGCTACTTGGCAACGTCTTATAGACAGGGTACTAGGAGTGGACTTGGAACCCTATGTGCTCGTTTACTTGGATGACATAATTATAATTTCACCGGACTTCGAAACTCACCTGACTATACTAGGGAAGGTTCTTGATCGTTTGACTGCAGCCGGACTTACCGTGAGCCGTGAGAAGTGTAAATTTTGTTTACCCTCGCTTCGATATTTGGGATTTGTAGTGGACGGAAGTGGATATTGATAATGATAATGATCCGACAATTTGTGGGAATGGCCGGCTGGTATAGGAAGTTTGTCAGAGGGTTTTCGACGTTGATTGCCCCGTTAACAAGACTTACTCAAAAGAACGTCCCTTTTGTGTGGACCCCAGAGTGTGAAGACGCTTTCAACTCGATTAAGAATGCCCTTATCTCCTCACCGATCTTAACCTGCCCAGACTTTGCAAAATCATTCCAGTTGCAGTGCGACGCTTCAGCTTATGATATTGGCGCTGTTCTCACCCAAGACTTCGACGACGGGGAGAAGGTCATCTGTTTCCTGTCAAGGTCCCTGACAAAACAGGAAAGGAATTACTCTACTACCGAGAGAGAGTGCTTGAGCGTGATTTGGGCAGTCGAAAAGCTGAGACATTACCTGGAGGGTACCCACTTAACAATTGTGACAGACCACGCTTCCCTGGTTTGGCTTAACAACTTGAAAGATCCTACTGGACGCTTAGCGTGATGGGCGCTGCGCCTGCAGTCCTACAACTACACCATATTGCACCGCAAGGGTAAGGATAATGTCGTTCCCGATTTTGTGTCCAGGAGCGTACCCGTGGCTGTCGACGCTGTTGACCTTAGGAGTGACGACGACCGATTCGTGGTTTAACGGGATGAAGGAGAGAATAAACGTCCGCCCAGATAAGTTTCCACAATGGCGTGTAGAAAATAACCTAGTATACAAATATGTGAAGTGCACTTTTCCGGAGCTGTCTACTGCTGCCGACTATTGGAAAATAGTTGTTCCCAAGGACAAGAGAAAGTCCATTATCTGTGAACATCACGATGTTCCTCGTGCAGGACATGTAGGAATTCGCAAGACTTATTGGAAGATCCGCCAGCGTTATACCTGGCCGAAAATGCGGTCTGACGTCGTGAAGTATATCCAGCGTTGTTGTGCATGCGCACAACAGAAACCGGAACAAAAAGGGGCCGCCGGGCTTATGGGTTCCCGTCCGAAAATTGAAGAGCCCTGGCGAATGATTAGTCTGCATTTTATGGGTCCATATCCCCGTAGCAAAAATGGGCACTGCTACCTTTTGAACGTCTGTGACTATTTTAGTAAGTACGTTTTGTTGTTTCCGTTGCGTAGCGCGACATCCAGGGCGCTGTGTCGTACTGTCGAGGAACAAATATTCTGCGTCTACGGAGTCCCGCAAATTCTAGTTTGTGACAATGATAGGCAAATGAAGAGCAACGAATTCTGGAACCTCTGTAATAAATACCGCACCAAGATACATTACACCGCACATTACCATGCTCAAGCCGATCCTGTCTAGAGGTATAATAAAATAATAAAGAATATGATAGCTAGTTATTTAAACGAGAATCATCGTTAATGGGACGAGAATATCCTCTCTATAGGTTGCGCAATACGCACTTCTAAGAGTGAGACCATCGGGTTTACTGCATTTTTCATGGGAGCGAGTATGTGGGTGATGGACAACAGTACGACTCGCGATTGCACGACCCAGGAGGGGAGTACCGCTGGGAGGACAAATTTAATGCAAGGACCACGGGATTCCGCAAAATATTTTTACAGGTGCGAGAGCGACTTCAGAAGGCCGAGGAAAGTAACCGGAAGATATATAATCTTCGAAGAATAGCAGTACATTAGGAAGTTGGGGATTATGTCTGGCTAAGAAATAAGGTCCTGTCCGACGCGGCCAAAGGAATAAACGCAAAGTTGTGTCCTAAGTTCGTTGGGCCGTTCAAAGTGGTTAGGAAGCTCGGTAATTGGACATACGATTTATTGGACGATAAGCGGAAGCCTGCGGGAAAATGGCATGTCCAGGATTTGAAGCCTGCTTGGGATTTAAGTTTGTTGTAGAACAGTGGCAAGCATCGGTAGCCGGTAAATTTCATTCATTAATTGGGAGTATTTTGTTTCCGTTTCTGTGCAATGCCCGTTCTGCGATTTGGGGCGAAGTTGGGTTGTAGAGTTTTGGTGGGCTCTAGCGCGGAATGGAGCTTGCTGTTGCACTAATTCCTAATTTAGGAAGAATACGATCGCTACGGTGCCTGTAGGATTTAGAAGTCCTTCATGTGGAGTTGTAATGTAGACCCTCAGTTGCATTACTTCTGTTGCTTCTAACATCGCATTTAGAGTTGAGATTAGGTTTGATCTTAGCGCGAACTCTGATCACATCATCTCTATACTATTGTGGTGATATTTTAGGGTTTTCATTAATTGGTGGTGTATGCTATTTTCTCTGTCTTCAGGATGCTTCAGGATCCTTTTCAATTAGTTTTAGTCATAGCTTTAGGTTCTAGAGACTACACCTTTGTTTTTATACAGGCCCTTTTATGGCAGGTGCTGTCAAATTCCTCATCACCAAATCCCTTTACGTAGGGCAAACGTTGGGGGGTGATTACTTGGGTTTATGTTCATAAATGTGCATAAAATAATTGGGTACCCCTACTGCGGCTGGCCTCAGCCCCTTTAGGTGAGAGATGTTGGAAGGTTGGTGTCAGTGTCCTTTTAGGGAACACCCTTTTCTTTTTTTGTGTAGCTCTTTTGTATTCAATGGCGTCAGCATTTTTCAGCTTGGTGTGCGCTATAGTTCACTCCCTTATGATAGGTGGAACATAGGGGTTACTTGTTTTTTTTCTCCTTGAGGGTTTTCCATAATGGGTTGGGATTTTCTTTGGTTTTCCGCCCTTTGAGCGTTTTCCATTGGTGCGAGTGCCGGTGGATTTTGGCGGGTTTGATGATGCATTTGGTTACAGCCAGTAGGAGGCCAGTAAACGAGGTTCCTCCGTCTTGGTTGGTGGTAACGCAACGCTGGCTAACATACATTTTCCATCAAGAGTTGTATGTCATTTTACTCTTTGGATGTTGCTACCTTCTGAGTGTGCCTGGATGTCTCATTGGACTGGTCGGATTCATGTGGGTTCCGCTTCATTGGAGAATCTTCAAAGTTTTTACTAGTTTACTAGTGGTTTGGTGATTCTTGCAGAGTCATTGTTTACATCTAGTTTTACGTTTTGCGAGTATTACGTCCTAGTTTGACTTGGTTGGTTTTACGATTGTCGTCGGTTTACTTTTATTTAAGATATTAATTTATTAAAGATTAGGACTGCCGTATTATTTGGGCGAGAGTCCTTAGTGAACGTGGCTAACGCCGATTAGCGGCTTAGCGCGGCATCTGTGAGTTGGTAAAATACGGGTTGCATAGTTCCCGAAAATTACAAATTCGGATTTGATTCCTAATGGGTTTTATTTTTTTTTAACGTTATACAAAGCTGCTTTACAGCGAAGTAGTAGATTTTTCTATCGAAGTCCGTAGTAGTTCTGTTCAGGATTTCCGAAGTATTGGTTTGGAAGTGTTAGGTTGGTATTGTGCCTTGTGTATTTTGTTTCTGAGGACTTATATTTAAGGTGGTGAACGGGGTTTTGGGACTCCTTTTTCCTCGATTAATTTGATGGCGGCAGAAGCCTGGTGAAGGTCATTGGAATATTGGTTGGAAATTTTTCTAGTTTGGGGATCGAGCCTTCCGCTGCGGCTACTGCGACTTGTTGCTTGGGTGCACAAGTTTCCCGAGAGGGGATTTATCTGCCGTCCAATTCCCGATAGAGACTCCTAGGGACACCCGACATCGTTGGTCCCCCCGTTAAATTTATTTATTTTATTAATATTAATTAATTAATTAATTAAATTTAAATTTAGAGTTTCATTTTCTTGCCCCATTTAAGAAGTGGAGCCCACTGCGAAGGTGCCGAGGTGCAGAACAGGCAGAGCTTTTTTGTGATTTGGAGGCTCACCTTGTGCTGTTCAGTCTGGTTCAGCTGCGGTAACCCAGCCAGACCGTAGATTCACAATTCACGTGGCGCCCAGAATTCAACATTTTGTTAGGGCTTGGTGATAGCAGCTAAACTACCCTGAATATCTACGGGTAACCTAGCCGGGTATTGTGGTGCCATTTACCATACTCCCCTGAGATTTTGGCACGTCACAATCTGTTCACCATATTTTCCTCGTTTTGATATTGTAAAAAAAAAAAGGATCTGAAACAAAAGTCAAATTTCATTTGGCTAGGTTGCCTAAATTGAACCGGTTCGATTTAGGAAATCAAATGCGGTTCAAAATAGGCAACTTAAACAATTTATATTTCCCAACCTATACTTCTTCTAAAAAGTGGTTCAATTTAGGAGTTAGTGCAATATGGGTAACTCTGTCCTATATTTAAATTAAACTGACAATTTTAGAAAACTCAACTTCCTGACAGCATTTATTTGGTACCTTATTACTATCCTAATTCCTCGATACAGTAAGTCAGGAAGAATTGACCCATTGCTGACGCACCACTACTATATTTCGAAAAATATTTGTTATTTCATAATACTCATAAAATATAATCATCTCTTAATGAGGGTCTTAACAAAAGATAAAGGAAAAGGAAAATTATTAACATTAGTTAAAAATAATTAATAACGGTTATTTTCTCCTCTATTTTGACTGACAGAAAGGCAGCGATTATTCATTCTTATATCATGCCCTTATCTCGTTTTGATCCAAATTATTCTATATTTGGACAATATATCCAGTAAGACCATTCAAAGTGTTAGGAGGGTTAGGAAGTATTTAAATACGCTCGTAGATCATATCGCCCTCCATCAAATAAACTGTGGTGTTTTGGAAGTTACATTGGGTATATCTTTCCTTGATAAATTGTTATACGTCTTTCTCAGTTGTAGCGACAAAATCGGATTTCATCTGATCAAAGGACTCCCAATCTTCATCAATCGATGTTTTATCTAGCAAAATATAACCTTGCTCTACTATGCTATGCGGTGAATGTTAGCCCTCGCCCTGGGTTTCTTGGTCACAGATCACAGTTATACGATCTGATATATGAATAGTTCAAACCTTGACGATATTTACTCCAAGTGAAACCGTTCTTGGAGTATAGTTTATAACACAAACTATCATTATTATAGTTAGTTCTATCGATACTTGAAGTTCTTCTAGTAAAATCTGAACCACCATGTACAACCAACTGCCTTTTAGTTAAAATACAATCTATTTATTTATAATTTAAATTAAAATATGGGTTAGAATTCATCCATTTCTATCTTTTGCCTATACCTGTTTTTTTACCAAAATTTTACCACCCCGATCACATATTTTGAAATACACGCATCGAACAGCACACCAAGGCTGCTTGTACTTTCAGCAGAAACTCATATGAAATATCTTCATTTGTTGATGACTTCAATAATAAAGCAACACTGACATGGATACCACGATATAGTGGAAGATCATGAAAACACCAACCTCCAAGTGAGGAAAGGTGAAGAGTAGGTCTGTAGATATAGATCATCAGGTCGCAGCAGAATGCCGGAATATCGGTTATTGGATGAGATATTGCTAACATGATGTATTCATCAGGATAAGGATAAGGAAAATTATTAACGATATATAAAACATTTATAAAAGAGATGGTTAAAGTAGCAGTTTCATGGATTCTAAATTTCAAGGGATATTAAAAATGGTAGCAATACTATTATTAAAAACCTTAGTTGCTCTTAATATGAGGCTCATAAAAGTTAGCATATTAATGCCAAAATATATGTTCGCCAAAAATTAATGTGACAGAAATATATTTTCAACCAAAAATATTTCAGAAAATTTAAAATAAATTTTATATCCACCAAATAATCAAATAACTCAATATAGTGTGCTTTTATAATATAAACGTAGAGCCATTTTCGCCACATATTGTATCATACCATCTCGGGGAATTCCACCTTGTCGCTGGTGAGATGGTTCAGTAACCTTCAATATCCAGGGATCGATGCCGGCGGTAACGTAGGTGTGAAGCTAAAAGAAGCCCACAACAGTAGCGTCTGACTCAAAGTGGGCGGCTGCAAACGGTGTCCTCCATATTAGAAGCGACCGAATTACATACAGGGGAAGGCAATAGGAAACCACGCCAGTGATTATTTTTCCAAGATAACTCACATGGTTGAAAACCTAGAATCGACGGGTGCTAAGAATTTCCCAGTCAGCCAGGGAAAGTGTTTTAAAATTCATAGAAATAACATCAGAATCGCAACGTGGAATGTACGTAGCTTATATCAGGTAGGAAAGATGGACAACGTTCTTGCAGAAATGGAGAGGTGTTGGGTGTGAGTGAGGTGCGATGGCCGGATTCTGGTAAATGCACGTCTGACAGAGGAATGCTGTACTACTCGGGCAACGATGGGAATCACCACTATGATGGAGTTGAAATCATGGTAACGAAAGACATGTTGAAATCAGTGGTCAATTTATTACTCTACTTTGATAAGGTCACTATGATTCAGTTCCAAACGAACATTGGTAAATTAAACCTCATACAAATATACACGCCTACAGCAGATAAAAATGACCAGGAATTTCTATTTGAATTATAAAATTGAGAAAAGAAGGAGAAGGAGAAAATTTAAGAAGGCAGATATGAAGACTATGTTGGTGCATACGGTTTAGGAGATAGAAATGACCGGGAAATTGCATGTTGCAGTTCTGCGTAGAAGAAGACTTGGTGGTAAGCGTTTCAAACTTCCGAAAAGGAGGCCACCTGGAAAGCACCCGGAGACAACAAAGACCATTAATTAGAAACCAGATAGACTATATTTTGGTGAATAACAGATTTAGAAATGGAACAAAAGCAGTAAAAGCTTACCCAGGCTCAGATGTCACAACCCTATAGTTATGGACATGAACATAAAATTAAAAAGAGTGAAACAAAATGGCAAAACAAAACATACATATTCATAGGTTAAAAGAGTCAACTATAAGTAACGCTACCATCAACTTTTTAAATGAAAAATTCCATAGGCTATATGAAGAAGGATTCGCTATCTATGACCATAACATAAAATGAGAAAAAATTAAGGATACCTTGGTAACATCATATAAAGAAATAGTTGGGAAGGACAGGAGGGTGCCAAAACAGAAGTGCATGACACAAGAAATTTTATCACAAATGTAAGAGGGAAGAAAACAAAAACAATAATGAAGCAGAACACAGGTCCATTAAAAACACTATTCGTAATAAAATCCACGAACCGAAGGAGAATTAGATGAAGGAAAGGTGTAGAGAAATAGAGGATCTGGAACGCAAATACGATAGCTTGAATATGCACAAAAAGATAAAGGAAGTAGTTGATATTGGATCGAAAAGAGACTAAGGTATTTTTAGAAACGAACAAAATTCAATAATTTTGGACATCGAGAATAAGCTATGGATCTGAAGAACTTATATAAAGCAGCTTTTCAATGACCAACGAACAACTGACTACGAGCTAACAACAACCAAGAACCCACTTCTAAGAGATGAAATTGACCACGCTTTAAGGATAGCAAAATTTGGCAAAGCAGTGGGGCCAGACGATGTGCATTGTGAGCTTTTGAAATTGCTTGACAAACATTCGATGGAGGTACTCTTGATCTGTTCAACGATGTATACAAGACTGGTAATATTCCCCATGATTGGCTTCTGTCTAGTTTTGTCGCAACCGACTCATAAATCTAATGAACCATGTTCTGAAAATTCGTCTAAAAATCGTGCACGTCAGAATACACAACAATGCGAAACTGGAACCTCTAACACCCAATTTTGATTCCGCAATGGGCTTGGAACTCGGGAAGCCGTTTTCTCCTTTAACGCTCTTGCCCAGAGATGCCTAGATGTCAATCAGGATCTCCATGTGTGCTCTCAAGAGGTCAGCATACGGAAGGGTGTCAGACAGGGGTGTATCTTATCTCCAATGCTATTCAACATATATCCGGAGAACATTTTTAGAGAAGCATTGGAAGACGAATCCGCTAGGATGGTAATAAATTGGAAAATCCTTAATAATATTAGATTCGTTAGGACACTGTTTTGTATGCGAGTTCTCTTGAAGATTTACAGAGACTATTAAACAAAGTAGCGAAAGCTAGCAAAGATTACTGTCTCAACATGAACATCATCAAGACTAAAATGATGATGATAATATAAATGAAGCAAGCAACAGGTCAGCTCATCGTAGACGGGAAAACAATTGAACAAGTAAAACACTACAAATACCTTGGCACTATAATTAATGAAGACGTTCAACATAAACAGGAAATCCTGTCCCTCTTTGAACAGGCAAGAAAAGTCTTCATAAAAATGAAAAAGCTATTGACGGCTCCGGACCTATCACCAACAGTAAGAACAAAAATGCTCTAATTCTATGTATTTCCCGTGTTGCTTTATGGCTTGGCAGGCTGGATGCTCAATAGAGAAACCACAAGGAGGTTGGAAGCTTTTGAAATGTGGACTTATAGACGCATGCTGAGAGTCTCGTGGATGAGTATAACTTTAAAGGAGGAAGTGTTAGGCAAACAACTCGAAATACTCTTTACCATTAAAAAACGCAAACTTGAGTTCCTGGGACATATATCACGCGGTACAAGATATGAGCTGCTGAAACTCATCATGAAGAGCAAAATTGTAGGTAGACGAAGTGTAGGGGGCCGACGAATCTGTTGGTTGCGTGATCTTTGAGAATGGTTTGGTCTATCGTCAATGGAATTATTTAGATCAGCAGTATCAAAATTGAAGTTAGCCATGATGATCACCAACGTCCAAAGCAGAAGTTGATACAAGAAGAAGAAGAATTGTATCATAAATTATTATATTTTAGAAAGTTGAAGTTGTAAAAATATTTGTATATTATTAAATTACAATATAAAATAAATAAAATAAATAAATAAATAAAATGTGGCTGATCACAATGTTTTATAACACACCATCTACACCACAATTATAATTTTCCAAAGTTTAATACCAACTTCTAAAACTGAAAACACCAGAAAAATGGTCTATTTATACTTATGAAAAATGGAATGAATTGAAAGTTCTACATTGTGCACATAATCTGTTTGTAGCGATGAATTTGGGTCGAATAATTTCTGACAAATAAATCATTCATGTCGCATATCAATAGTTTTTGACTTGAAAATCGCCATTTCACTTTTATTATATGCAATGCAGAAAATTTTAAATTCCCCTCAGAAAAAATTTTGAAAAATTCGGTTTTATGTTCAAGACAGTAAGATTTTTTTTTTGCTTTTTCTAAAACTAATAAAATTTGCTAGGCTAAGTTATTGCCAATTTATAATTTATTATCTATTTTTATATTAAATTTAATCATGCTTTCCTCCTTTTTATAAAATTTTTTTCCTATATACATACATGAATACATACATTTTTCAATAATTTTTTGATATTTTTGATTAAATTAATCACTTAATGGTAGTAACAAATATTTATTACCTACTTAAATCCTATTGTTTTCTTAGTTTCTTAATGTTCATTAAAGGCAGTTATATAAAACATAATTTCAATGTTGGCAAAACCTATTTTGAAAAACAAGATAAACGCAAAAAAAATCTAATCGTCAATTTTATACCGTCACAATCAATATTTGACTGAAAAATTTAAAGATAAAAATTTATTGGAAATTTTTGTAATTGAATAATTTGTTTTAATTTATATATTTTTGGTGCCAACTAATTAAAATTCACTTAGCGCTACCATATCTACCACTGTCTGTTTCGCTTGTAAACTATTTGAAATTTAAACATTGACTCCACCTTGCGCCATCTGAGAACGAGAAGACAGATTAGTCTCTAAGTTGCTCGAACCACAGCACGGGAATTGCAATGTACTCTATCGGAGGGTACTACCTGTTTTGCAGGCAACCATATATACTCATATGTCATATTTATATTCTAATTATGTATAGCTTTGTTCGTTTAATTTTGGAACTGTTCTTGGGGCGATTACGACTGGCGTTTTAGAAATGTAGTTTTGGTTTATTCAAAGGTGGTTCAGAACTAATAATTCTCTGTTTTGGTTAATTTTAAGAAAAACCGTTATTTTATTTTTCTGTTGTATATTTAGTGTTGACCTGCAAAAAGGCCGCAGTATTCGGCAAATAAAATGCAAAATTAGTTGTTAAATAAATTTTATTTAAAAAAAAAAAACATTTTTCAAGATCCACATTAAAAATGAGCGTGTTAATACGTTTAGGTAGGTGATTAGAATATGTAGGTAATTATATATTTACAACTTGCGCAAATGTAATGTGGAGATTTCCATTCAATTTTCACACTCGTTTGAAACTCGAAGTTTCTGAATTCGTTTCGTTTTCGAACTCGAAGCAATAAATTAGTCTGTTCGTTGAGAAGGGGACAACGAAACGATATCCTATTCCAATGATCAAATTGGATTTATACTGGGTGTCTTTGAAAGGTCTGTACAACATTACACACTTTCCGACATGCAAGTCGAATAAAAATCGAATTTTTCAGTGCATTTTTTTTGTTTTTAGTAAGAAAGTACGATGCTACTTAGACGTGAGAGTTACTCACTAAAAAAATCTGTTTAGCATAGCTGACGACAATTCAATAAAATTTGTTTATTAAAAAGAATTTGAATCTTCCGGTATAAAGCAACGAACAATAAAAATCCAAATATCTCGACAAAGGATTAAGTCATTGACCATTTGAAATTTGAACGGAAGTGCAGTCTGAATGGCCCTCCAGAGTTCAAAGAAAAAACGTCGACGTTAGGTACACGTTCTATCCAGTTTGTAGAGACTTTTTACAGCTATCCATTTAATTTTTTGCATTTAATTATTTCAACAGTTACGAAGCAAGTGAACACTAATTTTTTATAATTTATTTGTTACATTATTGGTCCCAGATATAATTTTAATAATATAATTGTAGCTTCGATTTATATTATTTGGGGTTAAGCAGCTTTCAATTACTAATTGTTGAAATATTTGATCGAAGAAATACGAGTACCACTTGTCACTTTCGATGGTACTGGTACAAAAAGCTAGCTTGCCCTTCCGAACGAACAGGGTATACAGGCACAAATATTCCCCTAAAACTACCCGACACTATCACGACCGAAGGTACCACCACAAGAAAACTCCCCTTTGCAACTTTTTACAGGTATACGGCTTCCTGGACTAGAGCCTATACAACACATAAACTTTAATCCTAGGAATCCGTCATGGCACCCACACTCCAAAATAAATTAAAAACGTTCTTCAACGAATTGGACGTTGGTCGATCCACCGGTACCGCCGCACTGTATATAACATGCTATCACAGTCTAGCTCTTCGTGTCAGTACGGTCTAGGATCGTATGGGGTGGCGTCGAATCCGACGTATCTATTATTCTTCCTGTGTTGGAACCCGGAACCCGGTTTGGTGTTGTAGTAGATCACCCTTCTGATTCCAAAGGGATCGATGTACCCGAAACTGCCCGTTCTTTCGTTTCCTGGTAAGGTGGCCTCCTCGTGGTACGCTCGAGGGATGTAATACCTGAACCCGTCGTTCGTTACGGACACCCCGTCGTACCCAGAGTGTCGCTTGTCGTAGTCATCGCCTATCCTAGGGCTAGCGCTGACGTATCTGCTACCCCTATAAGTACGACCGTTCCTATCTATAGGATAGGTGGGACCGTTATGGAAAAGATAACCCTTGTTTACGGGGCTGACGTAAGGGTTAAAGTCGAGTTTTTGATTGGGTTCCGTGTACATGGGTACCGTTTCGTAATTCGGCAGCGGTTGGATATACTTAACGTCACCAGCTAACTGGGTATGTGCTGGTGTGATCACCAAAGGCTTCGGTGTGGACGAGGGTACAAGGAAGTCAGTTAAACGGGTATCGGCTGGAGTAATGACGAAAGGTTTAGGGGTTGAGTCGATGGAATTGGGCGTGATTTCTACAAACGGCCGCTCAGTAGAAGATACGAAAGAGCCGGCGGTGGAGGTCACCTCCAAAGGCAACGTGGTGGACGAAGGCAACGCGTTGTTGGATATCTCGACGATGGGCGAGAACGAAGAACTAGGAACTGGGGTGGTCGCGATGAAAGGTGGCGGCTGCGGTCGTACCGAGACAGGTCCGGATTTAGCAGATTGAAGCACGTCGACGGACGAAGGGAATTTTTTGGCCGTCTTCAGGGCGTCGGCGATCGGCATGTCTCTGCCCACCAAAATATTTTTCGTTTTCACGATTCGGTATCCTCCCGTATCAGCTACATAATCGCGTTGCCTGAATATACCTGAAATTAATGGAGGTTCAGTTTCGTGAATACAAATCATTGCGAAATATTCGAAATCTTTTTTCAAGAATTCACCCCTTTGGTGTTTTGGAGTATCACCTTTTAAAACCGATCACTGGATGACCGTTGCAGTTTTTTTAAATAATAAGAAGAATGATTATAATAGATTCAATTACAGAAACATACAGGCCGTTTCAAAATAAATGCGAATATTATAGAACATATTCAGAATACAATCAGTCCATTATGGATTTCGGCAAGTGGGTCACAAATAGGTATACAATACAGAACATGCAAATGAGGCAGAAAATTACATTAAAAATTTATATAATAAAAATACAGGGGGTCCCGCGACATGAGTGTCATAGTGTTAAAGGACGATTTCAAGTTAAACATGTCAAATGAACATAATGAACAAGAAATTGTCGTGTGTTATATTAAAATACTCTTTAAGGTACAATGTCTACTTTTTCTAATGAAGAATACGCCGATATTTACTCTGTTTATGGACTGTGTAGTGGAAACGGATAAGCGACAATTGATGGATATCGTCGACGATGTCCTTTAGCAATGTCCATCGACGTTTGAGGCAAATTTCTTACAGCTTAGATCTTAGAAAAATATTTGGTGTGGCATTATTAATCATTGGTCTGTTTATAATTTAAGAACGTCTCACGGCCATTCGTTATTTATGTTTCATTGAAAATGATCTTCCAATATTACTGGATGATGTTCCTAATAATGTAAGACAACGAATGTAGATTCAGCTTGGTCTGGTGAATTCACTTTAGTCGACACGAAACAGAATTTCTTCAACTGGTAGCTAGAATAATGGATGCAAGAAAAACCAGTCGTGCTGTTAGTAGAGCTACCACTTCATGTTTAAGAAGAGCTAGACTATGTATACACTGGGTGGACATTTTGAACAACTAAATCAATAAAATAAAATTTAAATAAAAAAAATAATAAGATAAAAAATAAAGGGGTTTCCTTAGAAAAGCTTTTGATACAGTTGATCATATTATACTATTGTCCAATTTGCAGAATTTGGGAATAAAGGGTGTAAGTTTAACTTTGATGGTAAGTTATCTGAAAGATAGACAACAGATTGTAAGAGTAAATGGTATTCAGCAAGTTAAAACAAATGTTCGAGTGCCTAAAGGCTCAATATTTGGACCAATATTGTTCATCTTATATATAAGTAATGTGCTGGTTTACAAGATAGCATGTGAGGAACCAATGAAAGCAAATTCATGGCCCGACCTTTCAACATTAATGTCATCAACTCTGAATACTCCTGGTTCTATCAAAATAAACTGGTACTCAACACAGTCTCTTTTGGAAACTATAGAGACTCTGTTCCACAGAATTTGGTAAACACTACATGACTATAAATGAATAAATATAAAATGAGATGTTCACGTGGCTATCAGAGTAAGAAAAAACTAATACTTAGTACACGTCTTTTATAGTCTCAAGAAAAGATTAATAAGAAAGCAGTTATTACAAATTTACTATGGTCTTTTGCATAGTGTTGTTGTGTATGCACGTATGTCTCATAGGCTGGGTAGGTATCTACAGTTCATCGTTTGACCAGTTGGATCGTCTTCAGAAGAGCATTCTTAAAATTATGGAATAAAGGAACAAGATGCAAATAGACCACTAAGTATCAAACAAGAGTTATAATGAATATATACAAAATCAAATGAACACTCCTAATGAAAGTATTATTTTACCGCGAAACCAATTGTCTATCGGACAAAGAGGCTCTGTGAGTTATGCAGGAAAATATTTTAATGAATTACCTAATGAACTGAAAAATCTCAATGTCGAGAAAAAAGTGCTTAAATAAAGTTAATGAAAACAATAGAAGCATTAAAAACGAATAAACAAAATTTAAAATTAAAACTCAAAATATCTATAACTCTTTTTCCATTTGTAAAATAACAAGAAAAGTTTAATATTGTATATAATCGATGAGGTACAACTCACAACCAATCTGTTAAAATATTTTATACCGGACGTACATACATGATTTCTCATACATTATTGTGTTACGACGCTGTATTGATAGAATAGCGGACCTTGAGTTGTATACTGAGAATATACTTCTTAGAAAACAATCAACAGAAATGAAAAACGAATTAATTATGTGAAACAACCAATAATATGTTTTTTAGCTGATACATTAATATTAATAAAATTCCTTGTTGACATTTCAATTTGTGAAACGGTTACCACATAGTACTTTGTTCAAAATTGTTTGCTATATTTGATATAGATTCATTAAAAAAAGTCTATTATTAGTACCCCTTCCCTCATATTATAAATATCGACTCCCTAAAATATTTTTATATAATTTTAAATATATAAATCTCGTAATGGTACAATTATAAATTGATACTGTATAAACAATAAATGAAAAATTGTCGAAATTACTCAGTTTACTCAAATTACTCAAAATTAAAATTAAAAAAATTTAATTCTGTCCCTGACTTCTCTTCTCGATGGGAGAGTGAGATATCTAGTATCAAGCGAAACCTGCTGTTCAGCTGTGACTAACACTGTAATGACCCAATTAAGCAAAATTACACATCAACTAACAACCCAATTTCGTATATACCAACCGTCATCGTCGATCCAGGCGTAAGTACCGATGACGGTACCGTCGTGGAGTCGTTTTTCCTTCCGGTACTGACCGCTGAGTGTCTGGTACCGGAAATATCGTTCTGGTCCTTCGTCTGTTTGAATATGGTACTGCGGTCCACCGGGGGTATCGTAGCCATTTGTGGAGCTTATTTTGCACGATGCTATGTATATCAACTGAAACAGAAGTATAACACCCACTTAAGCATATTCAATTTTTTGTTTATTAGAAAAATTTAGAAACAAAAGTTGTTCCGATTTTAATTGTACATTTTTAAATTTAAATATATTAAAATATTCAATTATAAATTATAAATATATTAAAATATATATCCGACTAAAAGCCTTTCTTATATATTCGAGGTTCATTTCCTTATAGAAACGGATTTGCTTTAGCGGTCTGTGTTGATATTTTAGAAATAAACTCGCGCTGGTAACAAAGTACCATTAGAAACCGTTTTTCAAATAAAAATACCCGAATTTTATAACTTTACTGTATTTTGCATTTTAAAAAAGTGTGACTATATGAAAAAGTGGGAAATTTCCATATATTAGCAATAAATCGTAAAAGAAAACATTCGAGCACTACAAACACATCACTATTTTGGCTTGAAAATCCAATTTTTACAGTTTAAGGTCTCTTTACTTCGTCGTTTTCTATTAATGGGGTTATTTTAATACATTAATTAGTTAATGAAAAAATTGAAAAAATTATATTTTTTTTACTAAAAATATATATTTCTTCATCTTATATTTTTTATTTTTCTTAACCGAAACTAAATTTACTAGATATTATTAGGTAAATACCGATTTTGTTGTAGGTTATTGTTCATCTGAATGTTTTTCAACATATGTCTATATTTTTTAAATAAAATTTAATCCATTTTTTAAATTTAAAAACTTCTGTGTTAATAACTTAATTGTAGTAAATAGTAGGTCCCCTTTCTTTGGCAATTAATAGCGGCCTAGTATTTTTCCATCCAAAAATTTTTTTATTGGTATTGTTACAAAAAAGAAAACATTCGAGCACTACAGACACATCACTATTTTGGCTTGAAAATCAAATTTTGACAGTTTAAGGCCTCATTTTTTTTTCTATTAATAGGATTATTTTAATACAAATAAGATATGAATTCTTTAAAACGTTCTTTTACAAAAAAAACTAAATAATGTTAGTTAATAAGAAAACGAAAAAATTATATTTGTTTAGTAAAAATATATATTTCTTTATGTTATATTTTTTTATTTTTCTTAATCAAAACTAAATTTGCTAGATATTATTAGGTAAAAGCAGACTTTGTTGTAGGTTATTGTTCATCTGAACGTTTTTCAGCACATGTCTAAATATTTTATTTTATTTTATATAAAACTTGACCCACTTTTTAAAATTAAAATATTTTGTGTTAATAACTGCTAAGTATTTTTCCATCCAAAAAGTGTTTTATTGCTAATGTTTCGATATCTGCAACTGCATTATAAAAGTAGAGTGTTTCCATTGAACTAAAATTACTTGTCACGATTTTTTCATTCAAATTCTTAATTTAAGTTTTGGTTACCCGGCCTCACACCAGAAAAATGTTAGCACACGGCCATTAAAAATTTTTGTTGCGCATTTCTTCAAGTAAATAGAAAACACATAGTTCAAAAACCATTTTTTCAAATCCATTTTCGAATTCATACCCTAACCTTACTTTCTATAAGCAAAAGCATTTTGTTTCTTTATTCACTCTTGATTTTAATCAATGAAATACGACAGTTCTAACAATTACTGTTCATTAAAAAAAAATCAAACAAAATAATACATATCGGACATTTTGAGATGGTCGACTTTGATCTAGACTTCTAATTTTAGAGTTAGAGATGGTTAATTTTATTTTTTTGTTAAATGATTTACGTAATGTAAAAAAATTAAGGAAACAATTGAGATTTAGTAATTATTACGATTGATATTATATAATTTCAAATTTTTACAGCAAAAGTTTTTATATAATTTCTGTATCAGCTTAAAAAATAATCGAAATTCTTCTTTAAGATAAACTTGTAGAAAAAATGCATCGTATTAAGATATTTATAATCCAAAATCGCAATAAGGTAAAGAGTTGAGCAAGTTAAATATTAAAAACATAAACATAACTCTATCCTCTGTGTCCCTGATTTTAGATGAAGCGGTTTCACTGTGGGCGGGGGTCGACGTCACTGATAAAAATGCGGATTTCGATGGCCCGCACGCGTCCTTAAAAGGTTTTGATTCGGCGCGTCCTTAAAAGGAAGGGAAATCGCCATAATGTCACGCAAAATTAGATGACTGTCATTGTTTATTTCTGTCGTGACCCGTAACCATGAAAAATTTCAATTTCTATTTGTCTACGTGACGGAAATGCAAACGTTACTCGACATGGGGCCAAGATCATTACCCACCGAACCGTCACGTGAGTTTTTAATTGCCGTTTTCTTGAAATTCTTGAAATTGCTAAGTACCGAAACTGTTAAGCCGTTCGGAGTATCTAAAAGTTATCATCGCAATTTTGGATTTTGACGACAATAAGCCAAATAAACTGCCAAGGCAAGAAAACACCTAATTAGTCGGTACTGTGGGACGGAGCATCAGGAAAGAACTTTGTAGGTGTTTTAAAAATATGGGTTTAATAAAATCACATTCATACTAATAGAAAATATGATGAGATTAATTATATGCAAATTATTAATAACTACCTAAACAAATACGTTTTTATTCGAGTTCTAATTCGGTCACTTAGATTAATTACAATTACATTTTCACATTTTGAAGCTCTCAATATTAAGTATACTTTTAATTAAATTCATTACACTCAGACTTAAAGTAGGAATACCCAACTGGTGGGTTTTAACGTAGGTCCACGTTATTTGCTGCGCTGATTCTTGTTCGATTGAGTGGACTGTATTTTTCGATAACTTTATTTTTTAACTTTTACAACTTAACACACTTTTTACAACTAACAAAAAAAGGAAAAACATATGAAAATGAATAACGAAGCTTAACGTTTGCTAGCACGGGTTGTAATGTCGAGACCCAGCGTCCCGCGGTCTCTCTTCAGTGTCGGCAGCGCCGATCCCTTTTTTGCAGGCAACCCTTTTTTTTACGGTGCTCGCGATGTTGCCGTTGCTGGGCAGTTTTGAAGATTGACCACCAACATTCGATTTTACTTGGTGCTTATTGCTTTATAAAATTTCTTCACTTGTGTCTTCGTGATAGTCCAATATTAATTTTTGAAAGGAATTTCCACAGGGTACTGGCCTGAAGTTTCGGCAGTCATCTCAGTAGCTTCTTCAGCAGATAAAGAAAGTGCGAAGATAGTCATACATATAATTGACTATCAAGAAAAAAATAAAGATATTATATACCAACCTTAAATCTGATATTAAAGATTCTAATTTATTTGAATCCGGGAAAAAATCTGTCTCTTCCTAAGGTTCACAAACCAGGACTATCCCTCGAACGTATTGTTAGCGTTATTTGTTCTCCAACTTTTGTAGAAAAATGTCTTCTAGTAGCTATAATAAAACCCTTAATCCTTGGAAACGATTAAAAAGTTATCTTATGGAAAGAATACGGAAAACAAAAAAAAATACTTATAGTAAAAAAAACATTTCCTATGGTGTCCCCCAGGGATCCGTTTTAGGGCAAATATTTTACATAAATAATTGGTAAACACGTCAGGGACCATTTTTGGTGTTGCGGACATTAAAGTTTTCCAATACGAAAGTGATTCTTGGGATAATCTTTAAACCAAAGTGGAAAATGACTTACACTTGAGCTAGTTTAATCAGATGTACGGTGAATGAAAAATGAAGTTTTATGCCATTTTCGTGCAATAAACCGGGTTTGCCAAATTTTGAAACTTTAGATATTATTAACACTATTCAATAAAGTCGACAGAAAAAATAAAATAATTAGCAATAACAATGGATGCACAATTCAAATGGAATAAACATTTACAAACAAACAAACTGCCTCCATTGATTTACAAATTCAAAAATTTTAGAAACATTTTAAGTAAACAATAAATGATAACACTTTATTATGCATTAGTGCAGTCACGTTTAAAATATGGCATTTTCTTATGGGGCGGAGTATTGGATGTATATCTTAAAAAATTGTAAATTATGCAAAAAATATTTCCTAAATACAGTTTTCCAAAAAACTAGAAATTACTCTTCTGTACAACTGCTTAGGGAGTCGAAAATTTTTACGGTAAAGCAATTGGCCGACACTGACATAGAGCTTGTTGAGCGTGTTTACACTATGGTATAAAAACAAAGACAATCAGCGAAAATCAAAATATCCCCATTTCATTCAAAATTGACCATGAAGTCCAAGAGTTAGGAAATCGTTTTGAAAACGTATTTGGGCTCATTTTTGTGATAAACACAACACAAACAAGGGAAAAAGGGTTAAAATTGAACAAGCACGTCAAGTATTTCTGGGATATAAGCTTTTCCTCATATTAAGCCCTAACGCAATTCCACACATGCCACTGGTGCCGTTTTTGACATTCCAATCATTACTGACTACATATCAAAACTTCTCTCCCAACATCTTCGATACATTAAACCTAAAATTCCCTTTGAGATACAGGAATTTTCATCACACATCAGAAAGAAAAACATCAAACATTTCAAGAATCCTTTAGAATATTTATTTATGTATTTTACCTATACTAGTTTCGCGGAAAAATGGTTTTGACTTATTATATATTTATATTATATAATTAGTAATATAAAAAGACGTAGGACATGAAATGAAACATGTTTAAGACTTCAAAAGCATTGTCTCCCATATTCTCGGATTTTCCTTCAATAGAAGAATGCTGCCGATTAGTTTATCAAGTATAAGAGGTAGGAAACGAAATGAAACATGTTTAAGGTTGCGTCAAACAAACTCATCAGCGGTTGCCGAACGTAATCATAAAAACGCACATCAAATCTTATTCGACGAAACTGCATGTATTCTATTCTTCTATTGAAGGAAGGTCCGAGAATCCATAGAAATGGCTAAACAAACAAACAAGCAAATCTTCACTGCGACTCAGGTCTTTGCTGCTTCACCATCAAACAATATATAAGCAGGTACAACCAAATGCAAATCAATTCAGTTTACCTCTGAAGAAGCCGACAGAATTAAGTGTCCAAGTGAGCATTCTGTACGATTTGTCTATTTTGTGGTATTTAATTCCCTTTTTACCATTAACTCTATGGAGGGTGGCACGAGTAATAATTACGGATTTGTCTTTTTCCTTAATGAAATGGGAGGGACCCTTGATGTGGGCCTAGGGTGGTGAGGAAATTGAATAATCACCACTCGCGTAAATACGGCACTTGCGGCGCTGGCGGGTACAGCTGGCTAGTTAAGCTTTGAGATTTAACATCGCGAAAGTAACTAATGAATAATTTTTATTTGCTGCAGTGGCAGCATAAATAAAAAAGAATAAATAAAAAAATGAAACTCAAAAAGCTAAGAGAAATCTAAACATACCGCCCACCAAAATGCAGTAGGCGTTTTTAAAGAAAAACTCATTTCTTATGATTTCTAGGTGAAGAATAAAAAAAATCACAGTAGAAGTAACAACTTTGTTAATTGAAACGTTTTTACATTACTATTAATTTGGTAGAAGTCACAGTTTTGCGACATACGCCAGCTGAAGTCCAGAATGTTTTCTTCTTTCGAGTATCACTATAGTGCCAACATCAACACTACAAAAATATATTTACAGTGTTAAATATTTTTGCAGTAGATACTTTAATCTTATTTTAAAAGTTTTATTTCATTAGGAACACGATTACAGACTTGCAGCCCCAATACACAAGGTGATTTAGACGAAATTTTATATTTGGAAAAAAAAATAGTTTTGCCGTCTGGTGTTAAAAGAATGATTATTTTGAGAAAAGTTGTTTTTATTTTTAGATACACATTTATTGGGCTCAAATATAAACAAACTTGAACAAACAAGAATGAGAGCTCGGTACCCCAGCAATACAACGAATTGCTCTCTTCTGTGCTAAAAACGCTTTTGTGGATTGTGTAAACCAACCCCATATCTTATTCCGTATCATAGACGAAATTTAATGTACGAGTAATATACAATTTGTAATAATTGTGACTCGGTCAATACAGTGCGCAAATTCCTCAACATAGAAATATTCGGGTACAACGGAGAAATCAAGAACTGAAAGTTACTTTTATATTTAAGATTCTCGTGGATCATAATATAAAAAATTTAACACACTCAGCTACTAGACAATCTTTAAAATGAGACTAGAACCTATTTTCTGAGGATGGTGGAATCTTAAAAACTTTGTTTTATCCGGATCTAAAAACAACTGTTGCTGAACATGTTGTTGCATTTATTTTGCAATAAAAGATCGCACCTATCTGACATCAGCATATAACGGGAAAGATGAATTTGTAGAAATGGTGTCTACATCATTGATATAGAGTGTTAATAGGATAGGACCCAAAACTGATCCCCGTGGAACACCTTTATCAATATCAAGAATAGAGGAATTAATCTGACAACAGAGATTATCGTTGTCACTAAAAATACTGAAAAACTGCTTGCGCTCCTGCAAAAAGGAGTTTATCCTGTTAAAAACAATATCTGCAATCCCATACGATGACAACTTCCCCAAAAGAGTGCGGTGATCAATACAGCCAAACGCCCAACTGAGATCACACAGGATTTTAATAGAACACTCTCCCAATCCAGACTTTTCAGTAGATTTCCGCGAAACGATGTCACTGTCATTATAAACGACGTTCTACCGCGAAATCCAAATTAGTATATTATTCCCTTCAAGAAAAACCAACATTATCTTAAGAAATCCATATTCAACTATTCTAGACAAACTCATCAGGATTATAACTGGATGATGATTTCCAACCCTACACTTACTATCTTTTTGTGTGTTGCAACTTCTAATGGGAAGTGATTTCGACAGGACATAACGGAAAAGTTAGTGATGCCAACGATGTCAATCTGCAATCTGAAGCGAATTTTTATATGTAGATTATTTTCCTAATATTTCGTACCGCAGTCGTTAGAATTAGCTTCCCTGTGGTTAAATGCTTTTTGGGATTACCCTATGGCAGCTGCCAAGCCTTCCAATCAACGCCATGTTTGTGCAAAGGCCATTTCCCACTCGCTGTAGTGGAACCTACGCGAGCGTCTACGTACACCGAAACAATTTAGATGCCGAAGCTTTGTGTTGTTTGTGTTGTCTTAGAACGGCAGCAACTCGGAATTAATAAAACAAAAAATAATTTGAATACCCATTTGTGCAATGAATGTCGAGGTAGCTTTTCCGTTGTACGTCATACCGTAAGCACCCACAACGCACCTGCGCAAAGCCGCGGCACCGAAATTGTTCGGGTGTACGTAGGCGCTAGTGGAACCTACACGTTTGCGTCGCATATAAAAAGTGTGCGTTACGTTATACAAATAAACAAAATGCGGATTTTTCGTCGGTTTCAATTAGCAATGTATCGAGCCAGTTCAGATGTGTTTCGCGCGAGGAAATGGGAACGGATTTGCATATGCAAGTAGGCGGTTTCGACAAAACCATCGACTGAATGGCATTGAAACGTATTAAGTTGACTGATTAAGAAAATATCGTGCGGTATTTGGCGTATTTATGACTTCGGTGTGTTTGTTGTCGTCGGGCAGTATACAGGGTGTTTCAGAAACGCTCGTCATCGTCTGGCAGTCGGTTGCTATTCGGCCTTTCAAAAATCTAAAAATAAATAGTGTCTTTGGTTGGGTGTTGTATGGGAAGTAGCAGAGGCGTGCGTTTGGGTATTTTAACAGCGGTCGCAGCAAACTTCTTTTAATGACGGTGGCAAATAAAACAACGCTTTTTGAAATTATTTTCATCACATAATTATTGTAAGTTAAAAGGTAAAATCGACTTTCTATCTACATATAAAAAATTGCTTTAAAAGTATTAAAAAAAAAAATTCAAACCATGAAGTTGCTGAAGCTTTATGGAAAATGTCAGTAGTCTTAATAATTTATTCCTATGAAGGCAAAATGGACCAAATGTAGTTTTACGATTTATTGTTTTAAATAAACCGTATTTGTTTATTTTCATTTATGTTTAATATGATACTGAAATGAAACGTACTATGTTACACAAGTATAAGTTTAATTTGTCAACAGTGTTCCCCTATCAAAATTTGTTCCACACTATAAAACAATTTTTATATCATTATCTTATTCTAAAGCCTCACAAGTGCAGTGTTTTTAGGACAGCTGGAGCTACAATTGCTACACCTTTATGGAAAATGCTTTTTTTCCGAATTTTTCTACAAATTATCACAAGTCTTCTTTATATTAGCTGTAGCTAGGTAGATTAGTGTAACAATTAGCGTTTCTTTTTCTTTTCGCCAATCTATCGAAATTTATACCAGAAATATTTTTGCAAATACGAATTATGTAAAAAGTCTCAACAATTTGAAGTATCAAAACTTATTGAAAAAGATAAATCTAACATCGCACAAAAAGTTGCTATTGACCGTACAAATGCAAAAGCAGGCCAGCTAGGTATTATTAATCTGGTATTCTATCTATAAACAAAAGTGATATGACTAGCGAAAATAGTACCAAGGTCATAAATGTCATTAATATGCAAAGATGATATTCGCTGCGTACTTAGGTATGTGTCACCTAAACCGTTTCTGACACTCGATAAGGACACCGTATGCCTGGGATCAAGTTCAAAATTACGATTTTAAATTTATTCCGATATTAATCGATGCAATCGAAAAATAATGATTATGATGACGAATGAGAACATAAAAATAAACATAAAAATCTGAACCTCTCACTTTTGGAAATAAAAAATAAATAAAAGTTAATTATTAATTTTTTTTTAATTCAAAATATTTGCTAAGGGTAGAGGTCAAAATCCTTCCTATTCCGCTAATTTTAGCCCCAATTAATTTTAATTTTGCTTTTCGTGATCGTTTCACAAAAATCGTTCCTAACGACTACTAGTACCACCTATAATAGACATTTTGGTACCATCCAATAGAGAAAGGACCCATACCCTAAAATTTCGGTGATTGTAAATAAGTGACTTTTAAAACTTAAAAAATTAATTTTCGAATTTTGAGTTGTTTTTTTAATTTAAAATTTCATATTTTTGTTGTTTGCTCTCAGAAAATTAAAATATTTATCGAAAGTAGAGGTCAACAAGATCTTTCGATGGATACCTTAAAGTCCTTCCTAACACCTCCGATTTTTATAAAAATAAAGACGGAGGTTTACCTTTTCTTTAGCAATCTACTCCCTATGTAATTTTGATATATATTTTATATATGACAATGGTCGTATTCTTTTATCGACTTATTTGAATTTAAAATCTATTTCCAGTATTTTCTATGTACCACTTTAATTATACATTTTTTTATCGCAAATCTCTACACTTTGTGGTTTCGGAGCCGCTTTTCTCGGTTCTTTGTTCACCCTGTACATCAATTATTTTTATAGCGGGTGATCCGTCAGTCAGACGAATATACAGAGTGTCCGTCAACAACGTTCGAATAATTTAAAGGGCGATGCTACTTTTCAAAAAAATAAGAATTGCACTAAATGCGCAGTTTTCATGATACATGGTGTCGCACTTGAAAAATTAAAAAAAATGTATATTTCCTCCCTTAGCTTAAAATTTTAATCCAGTTAGGGATAACTTAGCCTCTTATCACTACACATAAAACCACCACATTCTAAGAAATCTGGTTCAAATTTGTTGTGAATTACGGAAAAGCAAGATAAAAAAATCATTAAAAAAAATTTGCAGTTGCTTAATTTGAAAAAAAGAAACCGCAAAAAATTAGTGGAGCATATTTTTTTATTTTTGCCAAAAATATTCGATAGGATGCCTCCCGAGACGCCACTGCACTTCGTAATTTAATTATTCCAAAAGGAGCCTCTTGTCACAAGAGATCCATATCCATATGTCTTATTTTTTCATGTAGATCTCCTTTTGAATTATTCGTTTAGAAAGTTCGGAAACATCGCATGAATACAAACATCCTGTATATAAATATTTAGAGTGATTAGTGATTCCAAACAAATTTTGTGTTTAATTTTTTAAAATATTTTTTACAATCTATATAACACGTTATAGATTGATAAATTTGTTTTTTACGGCATTTTTATCGACACTGTTGCTAGTTTTGTTAAAGTAGCTTCGAAGCAGAAATTCCGACAGAGATTTACCACGAGAATTCATCAGAGTGTTGCTTAATTTTGTTACGATTACCGCGTAGTAATTGCTTTAATTGCGTTTGACTCAGAATTCCAGCAAACTGTTGATAACAATGCCGGTCAACTGTTTCACTTGCCTTCATATTTCAGTAACTAATCGCATGGCCGATTAAACAACAAAAATTTTAATTGGACAAGAATTCCCAGATAAATATAATGATACGAGTTATGTAGGTACTCGGCTAAGCGCTGTCGATAATACTTTATTCATTACTATAGGAAATTTATAAGCACTGATAATTTATTTTCTTCTAAATTATGTAACGCGTTACACAGTAGACGAATATAAAATGTTTTTCCGTTGTAGGGTTATAAGCAAAGTGAATAAATGTTAATATCATGCGTAAAATGTTTTATTGACTAAAAAAAACACTTCTGCCTACGTATTGGACGGAGAAAAAAATATTGATATACACAGGACGGTCGTTAATTAAATGCTGGTACTTAAACAGTAAGTAAGAATAAGACTCGTATGATCAATATTATTATTTGAAATTTCAGCGAGTCATCTCGTGTGATACCCTCATTTTGTCCATTTTGCAATTAGTTATTCTTCATTGCTACTTTAAAGAACATGCGTTTCTAAATTTAGTAAAGTTAAAGTTTAACCATGACTTCTAGATTTCTCCAGTTTCAGACAGATGAAGAAATCCAGATGAAAAATAAATAAATAAGTTTAGCTAATACTTAAACGTATTTTTTTGTAAATGCAAAAGATTTCAAAAAATGATTATAATATTATTTAAACAATTTTAATAGTTATGTATATTTGACACCCTGTATTTTTGGACCGACGTATAGTCAACATTCATATGAGACATTGTCTTTTTTTTCTTCCCCCGCTATAAAACCGAAATAAAACTTCTTACAAATTAGAGTCCACAACTTGTTGGTTTTTAAGATAGATTTTAATCTAATTTCAGATTTAAGATATAAAAGTGATATCCTGATGACGGGTTTTTGTAAATATTTTCAAAATCTGTAAAAATATTTAAAGAAATTTGGCAAATTTATGAAATTTTCGGTTTATAGGAGAATAATTTTTCCAATATTTTAATTAAAAAAAAAAACTAGTTTCCATACTTGCAAAAAAAAAATACGAGAGCGCCATTATTTTTAAATGTACATTACCCATTTCTGATAAATATACAAATTTTATTGAGTGTGTCACATGCCTATTTTTAATATTTTGCTATTGCCACTTTTCCACTTCCCTTCCCTTCTTTCTGTCTAAGACTATTATCATAATATTAATTAGCCATGACGAAACTATTAACCAAAATAAACAGTTTTCTTGAACATTCCTTATTATAAACGGTGTTTACATCTTCAACATTTCCCCAAAACAAGGAACCTAATGGTGTTGAGTCACACGATAGAGGCGGCCATGCAATGAATCCACCTCTACCTATCCATTTCTGTGGATAATCTAAAAATTTGCAAACTTCTCGATGATAATATGATAGAGTTCCCTTACTGAAACCATATTTGTTAGATCTCAATGTTATCAACTTCTCGAAGAAATTGCAATAAATCATTTTACAAAAAGGTTAAATATCTAAATAGTTAAAGTGTTTTATTCCACAAAACACATTAACTAATGGTTTTCGTTTTGTACTTGCCGTATCCGGAATAGAATAACTGTTAAATTGTAGTGCATATTGTGACGATTAACTTGACAATTACTGAAGTAAAATCTCTTCTTTTTCCTCATTGGTAACATTCCGGTTTACCACTTTCCATTGAATACTTAAGAGATTGTCTATTTGGCATACGTCTAGTAGAATATAAATCATATCAGTTAATTCAGGTTTAGGAAAATCTATGTTTAGTTTATTTTTAGTTACTGATACCACGGTAAATTTTATGAATTTATTTACTCAATTGTAAAAATTTGACAATATATAGAATATTTTTTGGTAGTGTGAAAACTAGTGTTGGGGCTGGTCAATTAACTGGTCAATTGGCCGTTAATTGACCACTTCAATTTGACTAGTCGAATTCGATCAAATTAATAACAAAAATTTCGTTATTAAATTAATCAAATGTGCAAGTAATGCGAGGATTAAACGTCTGCCTATGTACCGTGTAATTTTCACGCGAAGGTTAACTTTTATTTTTTCCGAAAGACGCGTCGGTAGACGATCAAATTAACGATGTTTCATATTGCGCATGAAGCGTTATTTTCTGTGTTACGCACGCGGTATATTAAATTTAAACAATAATGAAGCGCGCCTATCCGTATAAGGAATGTTGTCATATACGTTGCCCACGATCGAAAAGGTATAGGTTCACTTTTACTTCTTTAAGTAACAACTGGTTCGTGTGCTATAAGAGAAAGTGTTCGTGCGAAGGACCCTCGGGTCATTTAGACTCGGCCGAATGAATAGTCGGGAATGTATGTACGCTTCCAATTGCAAGACACCCTGTATATCGACGAAGTGCCTTTCTTTGCACTGATCGTAATTATGGTTCAATTATTTTAAATTTTTAATTATCCATTACGCAATCCAAACAACGCGAACAAATATGGCCGTCTAGGGTAAACAATTGCAGTAGGATAGGAAGAAAATCATTTGTGTGGTTTGTTTTGAAGTGTTCAAATTGATTTTTGAGAGTCATTATTGAAAGAAGTTATTACAATAAAATCCCGATATCTTACATTTTAAATCTGTTATTAAGACTTCTTCTCTATCAGAATCCATGGAAAAGTCTATCACTCATGTCTTTTGAGAAGAAATCCCTTGACGCCTTCAATTTAAAACCAAAATTATGGATACTCTTAAACTTAAACTCCATACATCCTAAGATATACTTTACCGTTGAATCAAATATTACTATAATCTCCCATTCTTAGATATACTTATCAATAGAAAATCAGACCTAAGATTGGGTCATTCTCTTTACAGAAACATCTACGCACACTGATACACTGTCACATCACCATCCGGCCCAAAAATCATCCGCTATCAACTTTCTTGTTTACAGAGCCGTGAAACTAGCTCTACCCGAGTCACTAAACGCAGAATAAAAAAAATAATTTTCCACCACAACCGCCCAAAGACAAGGAATCTGAAAGCAACTCCCACTTGCCACTGTTGTCTTTCCTTACATTCAAAACATCACTGACCACATATCAAAAGTTGTAAAGAAATATAACGTCTAAATCAGATTTACTACTTATCCAAAAATCTCTCAACATCTTTGATCCGTCAATGATAAAACTCCGTTTGAGATACCAGGAGTTTACAGAATTCTATGCATATGCGGCAAAGAATATATTGGAGAGATCATACGAAACATATCAACTAATCTCAAGTAACATGAAAGAGCCAAATAAACTCATCAGCAGTTACAAACAACGCGATCAAATATGGCCGTCTAGGGTAAACAATTGCAGTAGGATAGGAAGAAAATCATTTGTGTGGTTTGTTTTGAAGTGTTCAAATTGATTTTTGAGAGTCATTATTGAAAGAAGTTATTACAATAAAATCCCGATATCTTAAATTTTAAATCTGTTATTAAGACTTCTTCTCCATCAGAATCCATGGAAAAGTCTATCACTCTATGTCTTTTGAGAAGAAATCCCTTGACGCCTTCCATTTAAAACCAAAATTATGGATACTCTTAAACTTAAACTCCATACATCCTAAGATACACTTTACCGTTGAATCAAATATTACTATAATCTCCCATTCTTAGATATACTTATCAATAAAAAATCAGACCTAAGATTGGGTCATTCTCTTTACAGAAACATCTACGCACACTGATACACTGTCACATCACCATCCGGCCCAAAAATCATCCTCAATCAACTCTCTTGTTTACAGAGCCGTGAAACTAGCTCTACCCGAGTCACTAAACCCAGAATTAAAAAAATAATTTTCCACCACAACCGCCCAAAGACAACGAATCTGAAAGCAACTCCCACTTGCCACTGTTGTCCTTCCTTACATTCAAAACATCACTGACCACATATCAAAAGTTCTAAAGAAATATAACGTCTAAATCAGATTTACTACTTATCCAAAAATCTCTCAACATCTTTGATCCGTCAATGATAAAACTCCGTTTGAGATACCAGGAGTTTACAGAATTCTATGCATATGCGACAAAGAATATATTGGAGAGATCATACGAAAAATATCAACTAATCTCAAGTAACATGAAAGAGCCAAATAAACTCATCAGCAGTTACAAACAACGCGATCAAATATGGCCGTCTAGGGTAAACAATTGCAGTAGGATAGGGAGAAAATCATTTGTGTGTGTGTGTTTTGAAGTGTTCAAATTGATTTTTGAGAGTCATTATTAAAGAAATTATTACAATAAAATCCCGGTATTGGTGTAAAAATTGCATAATAGTTTTTGGTGTTATTTACCATACGACTTTTTTTGTATATATCAGAGGAAACTACAATTAGTAGGTGGTTTAGGTCAATTTATTTTAGATTCGGAGAGTTTAGACTATTCATTTAATGGAGTTTCACCAGTCACCATTTTAAGTTACTTGGAGTTTTCCCGTAGCTTTTACGCCAAGGAGCAGATGAAGGCTTTTAAGAGTTTCCAAGCTTATAAGTAGTTTGAATCGGGCTTTGTTTTAAAACTGGGTAATACTATAAGGAACGGCATTTTCGTTTAAAGTTAAAGTGAAAAGTGGCATCAACTAGCTGCATCTTAAAAACAAATCATATTGTGGCCATCGACGAGTATCTCAAATTGAAAATTTCATGCTCTTTTCAAAAAAGAAAGAAGTATGTTTGAAAATGGATCGTATTTATTATTATCAAGTGCAGATTCAAATATTTATATCAAATCTGTAATATTGTGATTTTGTTATATGGTCGCCGAATATATTCTTTAAACAAATAATTTATCCCAATTGAGAATTTTAGCATAAAAATTCAAAAATTTCTCTTCAGGGCCATCCTCAAGTCAAAATGCCTAAACTATTTATTATTGCATTTGTAACAGAGTTGAGCATTGCAGACCTATGATCCAATGTGAGCAAGAATGATATGGTGCAAAATGGTTCCATTTTGAATTTTTTATTAAAACAATAGTTTTGTTTTTTACTTCTACCCTTCAAAACCAATTGCGTCAATACCAATAACGAGCATTTCGTCGGTTGAAAATTTACCATACTTCGCCTGGCCAAATAATCCTATGGGGAAAGTTTTTATCTGAGCGCTTGACAAATTCTAAATTTGAACGGGTTTTCTCAAAATAAAATGAACAGTAGATTTCCAAACTTCAGTATACATTCTATATTTGTAATAAATGTTTCCAGATTTTCACTTACAGCTAACAATATTCTACTTGTTTTGCGAAAAAACTTCCACAGGCTGCTGTAATACTATTTACAAATCTTCTGGATTCCTCCTAGATTCCTCGGTTGTTGATGCATTGAACTTCCTTACATTGAAGGGGCGGAGCTAAAGTTAAAGACCTGAGTCGCGGTTAAGATTGTTAAGATGCTTATAGATTTATATAGATTCCTGGATTACCATATATACCGAGTTTTTTGTTACATTGTAGAAACCACAACGTTCTCCCCATTTTTTTAAAAAATATGTCAATTATTTAAACTACAAAACCACATCTGCTTATAAAATTCTACCAAATTTAGTTTTGCTTTACTTCGAGAAAGAATTCCTCATACCCGTAACAAAAATAGACTAAATCAATAAGTCTTCTGTTATCATTCATTCATCAATCGCATCGCACCCACTTCCTGAGACAAAAAAATCACTTCTTGCAAAAGGTTCCAACTTCGTCGTTGCCCCACGTATTATTCCGGAAATCATTTCGAATGTAGAGTCCAACCTAAACTGCCATCTAAAACAGCTAATGATTGATTAACCCAAGTGCATATCAGGACAAAATTCAAGATATTGTTACACATGGACCCTATCTTTAACTTAAAAAAGATCCTACGCCACCAATGAAACGCAATTTTAAATCTGTTATTAAGACTTCTTCTCTATCAGAATCCATGGAAAAGTCTATCACTCATGGCTTTTGAGAAGAAATCCCTTGACGCCTTCCATTTAAAACCAAAATTGTGGATACACTTAAACTTAAACTTTATACATCCTAAGATACACTTTACCATTGAATCAAAAATTACTATAATCTCCCATTCTTAGATATACTTATTCATTAGAAAATCAGACCTAAGATTGGGTCATTCTGTTTACAGAAACATCTACGCACACAGACTGATACACTGTCACATCACCATCCGGCCCAAAAATCATCCGCTATCAACTCTCAACTAGCTCAACCCGAGTCACTAAACCCAGAATTAAAAAAAAAAAAAATCCATATTAGAGATATTAAGCCATTACAAAATGCACTTCATCACAACCGCCCAAAGACAACAAATCTGAAAGCAACCCCCACTTGCCACTGTTGTCCTTCGTTATACGTTCAAAATATCACTGACCACATATCAAAAGTTCTAAAGAGATATAACGTCTAAGTCAGATTTACTACTTATCCAAAAATCTCTCAACATCTTTGATCCGTCAATGACAAAACTCCGTTTGAGATACCAGGAGTTTACAGCATTCCATGCATATGCGGCAAAGAATATATTGGAGAGATCATACGAAAAATATCAATTAATCTCAAGTAATATGAAAGAGCCAAATAAACTCATCAGCAGTTACCGAGTATAATCACGAAACCGGACATAAAATTTTATTCGATAAAACAAAAATTCTTATTTCTACTAACGAAAAATTCGAGAATCTATAGAAATCTATAAGCAACTAAACAATCTCAAACGCGTTTATACTTCTCAAACAACATATAAGGAGGTACAGAGTAGAATGCGAGCCAGTTTCAGTTAAGCTCTGAAGAAGTCAACGGAATGATTGACGAAACGTCAGCAAGTTCGATTCGTCAATAACCGACGCAGGAGGAATTCCGTAAATAAATATTCGTAAATAGTAATATCATACTTTTTCTTCTTTTAAACAATGTAGAATCATATGGTGTGCTACATCGTTGTATTCAAAAATTTAATTTAAATTTAATACATAGTGTTGTTTTACGGACCATTGAAAAAATAAAATGATAAAATTTCGTTTTTTTTTAGCGTATCTTCAGGAGCGATGTGATTTTTTTAGTTTTCTGAACATCACATTATGAACCTTTCAATTTTGGAACTTTTTTCTAATTTAATGATCCTAGTATCTCTTATGGTTTCCAATATCCAAATGATAGACCTCCTTATCTTGGACAGACTATATAAGTAAAGTGTTTCCATTTAATAACTTTATAAAGTGTATTTGTGTATAATAATTGGAAATAAAAAACAAATCAGTATTTTGGTATTCTTCACCTGTTGATTTACAAATTTAAAAAGCAAATTTACTTATTTTTATCATTTTAAGGTATAAAAAATATTGGCCAAATGTAAAGTGTGTTTGGTTTTGTTCTGGAACTCACAAAATTTGACCTAGAAACTAGATTTATGTTTTTTAATGAAACACACACCTCATGAGCTTTTGGTGTCCGTTTTCCTATATATATATATATATATATATATATATATATATATATATATATATATATATATATATATATATATATATATATATATATATATATATATATATTAGAAATCCTTCAGTCAAATTCCAAAAAATCAGGACAAGTGCCAAATACAAACCGAAGCAGTACAGTTCATAATATTTCAGCATACCATCTTTCCGATACAGAAGTCAGCGTACTGAATAAAGGATTTAACTACGCAATAGCTCCAAAAAGAGTACCCGTCGAAGAGATCGTTTCCAACGTCGAAGCAAGTCTTTCCACCATAGACGAACAAGATGCGGAGTTAATTAGGCAAGATGTCGCCAGAGTCTTAAGACAGTCAAAACCACCGCAACCAAACTTAAGCAGAGAAGAAATGCAAGCCTTAAGGAATCTAAACAAAAACGAAAAAATTCTAATAATGCCAGCAGACAAAGGAAATGCCACTGTCGTCATGAATACGTCGGATTATAATGCAAAATTGGAGGATATTTTGAACGACCCAATATACAAACTAGTCACCAGAGATCCCACGACATATTTGGAGAAAACAACTAAGTCCAAAATTCTCGATTCATCAATAAACGAGGATACAAAGAAGAAACTTATTCCGAGGGAAAAATCGAGTCGTTGCCCAAAATTCTACGGGCTCCCAAAGATCCATAAGGACGGGGTTCCCCTGCGTCCAATCGTAAGCGCCTTTAACTCACCATTATGCAAGCTGGAAAAACATCTGGCCAGTGCACTTCAGCCTATAGTGGAAAAGGCAGATTCCTATGTTAAAAACTCAGAAGATTTCACTCAGATTTTAGGTTTTCTCAGGATGGACAAGGACGACATTATGGCAAGTTTCGATGTCAAATCCCTCTACCCGAGTATTCCAGTAGAAGAGGCACTCTTGCTTATAGAAGAAAACGAAGATCTTCCGCCATACATAATGGATCTGTCAAGACATTGCCTGAAAAACGCTTACTTTATGCACAACGGGAAAATTTACCGACAAATAGATGGAGCAGCAATGGGATCATCTCTCTCACCTGTGATTGCCAACCTCTTCATGATTTACTTCGAAAAGAAAGCAATAGAGAAGGCAAATCTGAAGCCAAAACTATGGACAAGATACGTTGATGACGTATTTGTTGTATGGCCTTTTGGCAAGGAGGAGCTTTTGAAATGCCTAGATCATCTGAATTCCATTCACCCAAGGATTCAATTTACAATAGAACTTGAAGAGGATAACAGTCTGCCCTTTTTAGATGTGCACATCACAAGGACCGAAGATGGACACTTGGAACACACTGTCTATAGAAAACCAACACACACTAATAGATATCTGAACGCTAAATCTCATCACCACCCATCACAGATACAGGCAGTGGCAAATACATTAATTGCTCGGTCCTTCAGGCTCACAAACGAGAGGAACAGAGATAAAGAACTGAAGAAAATTAGTACCTGTCTTCAACAAAACGGATACCAAAGGCGCACCATCAACAAGGCAATCAATAAACAACAACAGCCGCAGCACAGAGTGCAGGACGAGACCCAACGAAGATCGATCGCTGTCCTGCCATACATCAAGGGGGTTACTGACAAAATCGGCCGAATATTACGGAAACACGACATATCAACGGCATACAAACCTGACCATACCATCGGAGCAATACTAAGAAACCCAAAACAAAAAATTACTCTGGAAAACCAAGGAGTATACAGTGTAGCATGCGGATCGTGCAGCCTGACGTATGTGGGACAGACCAACAGAAGGATTTCAGCCAGGCTCGAGGAACATCGTTTAGCCATAAGAAACAAACAAACAACATCTGCTTTGTTTCAGCACCAACATCAGACAGGCTATAAAATTGATTTCGGCACTTGCAAACAAATAGCTAATATTCCTGATTTTAGGACAAGGATTATACGAGAGGCCATCAAATAGAAAAGTCCGGACACCTCAATACGAGAGACGACGCTCTGCATTTATCCAACACGTGGGGAACGATAATCAAACAGCAGAGCGATGCGCAGCAGCCAACGGGGACATCGCAACTACGATCGGGCGAAATTAACAACGCGACAATTCAGGGGGCTTAGCCACCTCCCCCCACGCACAAACAGCACCGTTACCATCTCCGGCGCAGAGTATAAATACCACACGCACCGCCGATAACCTCCCAGTGTTCGAAGTGTTTTCGGAGCGCGAGCATTGAAGATGCCAAGTGAGATTTTGGCGAAACGTCTGCAGGATTCCAGTCGGATGCAAGATTTGCAGGATTCCAGTCGGATGCAAGATTTGCAGGATTCCAGTCGGATGCAGGATTCCAGTCGGAGTTCAACGAGCGAACGGATGATATCCCGGAATATAGTGTCATCACATTTTTCCATCCGTGAATCAATACGTGAGAATATATATATATATATATATATATATATATATATATATATATATATATATATATATATATATATATATATATATATATATATATATATATACCATCGGAGCAATACTAAGAAACCCAAAACAAAAAATTACTCTGGAAAACCAAGGAGTATACAGTGTAGCATGCGGATCGTGCAGCCTGACGTATGTGGGACAGACCAACAGAAGGATTTCAGCCAGGCTCGAGGAACATCGTTTAGCCATAAGAAACAAACAAACAACATCTGCTTTGTTTCAGCACCAACATCAGACAGGCTATAAAATTGATTTCGGCACTTGCAAACAAATAGCTAATATTCCTGATTTTAGGACAAGGATTATACGAGAGGCCATCGAAATAGAAAAGTCCGGACACCTCAATACGAGAGACGACGCTCTGCATTTATCCAACACGTGGAGAACGATAATCAAACAGCAGAGCGATGCGCAGCAGCCAACGGGGACATCGCAACTACGATCGGGCGAAATTAACAACGCGACAATTCAGGGGGCTTAGCCACCTCCCCCCACGCACAAACAGCACCGTTACCATCTCCGGCGCAGAGTATAAATACCACACGCACCGCCGATAACCTCCCAGTGTTCGAAGTGTTTTCGGAGCGCGAGCATTGAAGATGCCAAGTGAGATTTTGGCGAAACGTCTGCAGGATTCCAGTCGGATGCAAGATTTGCAGGATTCCAGTCGGATGCAGGATTCCAGTCGGAGTTCAACGAGCGAACGGATGATATCCCGGAATATAGTGTCATCACATTTTTCCATCCGTGAATCAATACGATATATATATATATATATATATATATATATATATATATATATATATATATATATATATATATATATATATATATATATATATATATATATATATATATATATATATATATATGTATATATATATATAGGCCGATTTCAATCGGGAAAGTTTTTGAGATCTTACTAAAAGATCAGCTAACTTCTTATATTAATAAGATCGAATGTCTTTGTGCTGGTCAGTTTGGTGTTCGACGATCCAAGCAGTGTCTAAAGTTGTGAGTGGGATAGTTGAGGGCCTCGAGGGGGGTGAATTAGTTGGTTTGACCTTGAGTGATCTCTCCAGGGCCTTCGACTGTGTTTCTCACCAGGTTCTTATTAAAAAGCTATACAGATATGGTATACGGGGTCTGCCCTTAGATCTTATAGCGTCCTACTTGCAGGGCCGACAGCAGTTTACAGAATACCAGGATGACCGTTCATCACTTGAATCAGTAGTAAGCGGGGTGCCCCAGGGTTCCGTCCTGGGCCCGCTACTATTTACAATATACATAAATGACCTTTATCATTTCATGGCCCCCAATCAGTGCGTGATGTTTGCCGACGATACATCCTTCACTACATCTGCTAAGAGTATCGAGGAGTTGTCCGTTAGGGTTGGCATGTTGGAGGACAGGGCTAATGTCTGGCTCGAAAATAATTATCTTAAATTAAATTTAGACAATACCCAGAGTATTGTGTTTTCCTCCAATTGCTTGGTAAATAGTGGATAGTCCGTCAAGTTGCTTGGCATTAGGATCGATGGAAACAACATATCTCAGACCTGAAAAATAGGTTGTCCAGCAACATATTCGTTCTTCGACGACTGAGAGGCCTGATAGGAACAAGGACTCTGCTTATGGTCTATTTTTCTTTGTTGCAATCACATTTATTCTATGGCACGGTACTGTGGGGTGATTCCTCAGCTGCTGTGGAGATTTTTAGAATGCAGAAAAGGGCTATTCGAGTCGTTACTAATATAGGATATAGGGACCATTGTCAACCTTATTTTAAAAAATTCAAGGTGATGCTCCTTCCTTGCATCTATATCTACTACCAGTTATTAGAGATACAGAGAACGAAAGGAAACTTTAGCGCTAATTCCGATTGCCATGCCTATTCAACTCGTTCGGGGGATCTCCTTAGACGGCCTAGGTTTAGACTGAGGAAGTCTGAGAACAACTCATTGAACCTGAAATTGTATAATGTTTTGCCAGGTACCGTGAAAAAGATGAGCAATAGAAAATTTAAACATACTATTAAAGAATTCTTGCAACGTCATTGTTTTTACTCCCTGCGAGCATACATTCTCACTGTCACTGGTATCGATGCGCTATAAAACTGTATAGTACTGTCTAATTTTGTTTGTATTAGATGTGTGTCTTTATGTTATTTATTTATTTGATTTTATTGCACGAAACGTAGTCAATAAATGAATCTATCTATATATATATATATATATATATATATATATATATATATATATATATATATATATATATATATATATATATATATATATATATATATATATATATATAAATATATATATATAAGAAAAGAAAAATTAAAATAAATAACGCAGGCGAAAGCTAGATTACTAATTAAAAAGCCATTCACTTGAGCGTTACCAACTTTTATTGTTCCCTCTATTAACAACAACAGGGGCATCCCCAGTGATATTGCTCTAATTTTGTTACCGGTAGCCCCGTTACTGTCCTTCTCTCTCTCTCTCTCTCTCTCTTTCGTTTTTTCGTTTACCTTGATCGTTGTTATTTGTACATGTCCGTACGTCCGTAAGATGGCAGATGAAATTTTGGCGAAACGTCAGGCAACTGATCCTACTCTAAGATCAAACAACGAATTGATGAATACCCGGATCAACACTAGTACACATCATAATATATGTATATTAGAATTTTTTTCAGTTTTACGAGAAAACTAACTACGAAAGTGGACTTTACGTAAAAAAGACCCTATTCAGACTAGTTTTCACCGTATTCGTAATTTTAAAATTCAAATTTTAAATTACCCTGTACCTAAAAATCCAAATCCAATAACTATGAAATATCTATTGTCTATTTTCATGTAAAAAGTCACGAAAGGCGCAATTCGCAATTGATGTGGGAGATACGCTGTAAAATCATTAACAGGAAGACAAACTATATATATGTGTTGTTTTTTTAAATAATTTTCCTCAAAATGTTACTTCAGTTCACTAGCTTCAACTTAGCTTTTTGTTCAACTTAGCTTTTTGTGATTTTATATTGGATGTATTATTATTGTATAGAAATTTTAAAGAAAAAAAATATATGCTTCATATGCGTGTCAGATTATGTAAGTATCTCTAGGCTATTTTGTATTTATTAGACACGTGTAAAACATTTAAAGACGGATGGAGCGATGACTGCATCCCACATGAATTTTCACATTCTTTTTTTGACATTTAATTAAGATGAACTTTGAAAATCTGATTAATAATGCCGGATTTACATGAGCGACACCTAAGCAATTACCATTGGTGGTAAAAATAAAAAGAACATTTATGTGAAACAAACGCGTCTTTATCGGTATTTACTTTCTATTATTTAATGGATCTCGATGGCTCATTCTTGAAGCGTCTTATATGGTGTGCCGTAAAGATTCCCATTAAAACTAATCCAATTAATTTGAGGCGTCGAGAACACCCAGAGGCCTATGTCCGGCAGGTCATAGTCATTCGGAAAAAATGCAAATTGTATTAGGATCAGCTGGTGTTTCTATTTATTTTTTACGACTCGTATAACGTTTAACTCACGCGGATGTCGTTGACATTAGGAGTTCGATTTGCTTCCTGGTATATTTGGAAAGTGTCACTACCGCGTAATATATCTGCGGCACCTTTTCTTCGTTATCCATTAATTAGCAAAATCGACTCGTTCCTTTCTACTTACTTCGATGTAGTTATCTGATTTGTTTCTTTTCGTTACTATGCGAAACAAAGACGGAAATTATGGCTGTTGTTTTCCTTACGAAACTTTTAATTGAAGCGCCTTAATTCAATTATAAATAAATAAAAATAAATAAAATCTAAATTTATAGAAGTAAGTGTCATGGTTCGAGCAGATGTAGAGTAGCAGATGAGGTATTGTCTCTGGAGTCCACAAAAATAATAGGGGCTCAACATTGTTTTCTAGCATGTTGTCAGCTTCCCATATTTTTTCTGAAAGTGTTTCTTCTTCAGAAGGGATAATATCAACCATTTGACGGGGGTATTTTTCAAAAACATGCTAGTACCCCATCACCGACAAATTCATTTGTGCTACCAATGTGAGTAGTTATGAATCCATAAATAATAGCTTGTTACTTTCGAAAAATCAATGAAATCGAATGGCGCGTACAGCGTCGCCATTGGTACCGACGAAATCAGCGTCGAAAAATAAAAGTTTTAATTTTTTGTCTGTTCTCCGTTCTCTGTTCTCTGTCGACGCTCCATAAAATCGCGAATAACTTCAGAACGGTTTGAGCCAGGGAGCTGAAGTTTTGTTCCTTTTAAACTGGCCACAAGACACATAAGCCAATAGGAAATGACTGCGATTGGAAATTGGAATTTGTCTTTTCTTTGCGATTTTCGTCTGTTTTTCGTACATCGTTATAAAACATGATAAGTGTCCGAAATTTGCAGCTATCGATTTCAAAATTTTCACAAATATAGAGTTTGGTTCCCTAACCGAACCTATTGAAATTGAGGGCGCTGGGGGGTCGAGAAGTATTTTAAAAAAAATTAAAAACCGGGTATGCACGCTTCTAAGAAGAAAATCATTTCTCGAAACCGGTTTATGCAATCAAAAAAAAAAGTATACCAAAAGATTCACAAGACCTAGTGCTTTAAATTTTTATTCTTGTCAATTATTGAAAATGTACAGGGTGTGGTTAGTATTAACAGAGAACTGAAAATGTGGTTCCTCTTTATTAAAATGTAGCATAACTAGAAACTATGATTCAGATGTTAATTTGTCTTTCACCAAAATATAGCTCGTGTAAGGAACTAAAACTTTTGTATTTAAGGTTTTCACATTTTGTATAGAGTGTTCGGAATATTCGGTGCTATATTCAAAAACGTCGTAGGTGTCTCAAATATGTAGCCATTGACTTCAAATTTGGCAACAACTAACACTAGAAATTTTCCTTGGTTATTTTGCCTTTCAGAAAAAGATGATTTTCTCAAAAACTATTCAACCGATCGGCAAAATTTTAAAGCCAGAAAACGCGGGAGATCCAGCGCTATGACTTCTATTTTAAGCATTTTTGCGATTATATACAGGGTTTTTCAATTATGGCTAAAAATCGTGAATAAATTATTAACCGCAAATCAAAATTTGTAAAAAATATGACATAGGTTCAACTAGTGTTATACTCCGGATCAAGAGTGACAATTTTTGTATTTACGATTTTCGTCTATCACACACGCTGCTCGAGATATTTGAAAAAATGCATATGAAAATTGCTGTTTCTCGAGCCCAATTTAGACGCGATGACGTCATTGACTATTACGGCGGACTGCATAGTTTCAGAAAGAAATTATTTTCTCGAAAACCATTTACTCCATTGGAAAAATTATCCTATTTTTGACATTTTTTCAATTATGCAGAGCGTGTGTCGATTATGGGTAAAAAAATAAAAAGGTCCTGAAAATTACGGTTTTCGTCGATAAATTATTAGCCGTTAATGAAAAACTTTAAAAAAGGGATAATTTGGTTTAAACAGTGTAGTAAACTGTATCGAAAGAGCTCCATTTTTTGTGTATCATACAGGGTGCGCTAGATATTCCAAAATATATAATTGCAAATATAAATGTACAAATAACTACATTTATCCGTGACTTTGAAGTTCGGCGAGACTAAAATTATATCGATTTTGCGAAAGTTGCATAGTGGTCCGCAGGAGCACGATAGAAAAACAATGCCTCCCTCTAGCACAAGAAACCGCGAAGCTCTTTCTTTTTAAAATAAAAAGCTGCTTCGCGCTGGGCGCTACGAACTTTCCCGCCAAGCGACGATTTTTCGAAAGCAATCTTGTTTCTTCCAGTTAATAGATATTCCTGTTTGTTTTTCAAAGAAACTTCCACCGTACCGTAATACTATTTACAAATCTCTTAGTAAGTTTCTGAAGCACCAAGTGGCTTACCATCACCACCATACTGTATAAAGTCATGAAAAAACTTATATATTTCAGAAAACTGATAGTGTTTTTTTAATTACTAAGTAACTTAGTTACGGTTTGTAAAATCGTAAAAAAAACTTTAAATCAACGGTATTTTTTGCATAAAATTTCAAAAGTTGTTTAAATATATAGCCAGCATAGCTTAAGATCGATACTAAACAGTCCTTTATTTCCGACGATTTAACAAAAGAAAGAGAAACCGAATTAGCAGTTATTATTATTGTTCTTTTCATTTGCGCTGGGTCTAATTGCTTTGTTGGCAAAGTGAAATTATAACGTTATTAATAAGACAGCGCACAAAGACACTTGCGTAACATTGGACATGGGAATATTAATGTCCACGGCATACGACAGAAATATTGTTTCAAGTGTGTTTGTAGTATACTTGTACGTTATTAAATATTTCCCATTTCATTTTCATTCATTTCGTAAGTAATTATTGCAAACGGAAAAATTGCTCGGGAAGCTGCAGCGAATTTATTACAGCGACTGAAGTTTTTGAATTTCCTGTTATATCGCTAATATCTACTTAAAGACGCTTATTTAACCGGCGTGATACACCATTTGATTGTTGCGTCAGCAGCCGCGAAAACCGCGAAGAATGACGACAACCTAAATTGTTTAAACATTTTAAAACCCCATGTGAATCACCGGAGCAAATTTTTTTAAATTGCATATCCTTGTAGTTACTGCTGTCAGTCCTTTATAATCAGTTAAACCCACATTTAAATCAGTCAAAATGAAATAAGGACCACTTTGTAATTACTGTGGATTTTTCCAAAAAGTAAAATTTGTTCTTCTTAAAACTACGTCATTATAAGAAAACATAAAGTCAACATTTTTAAATTATGGAAAAAAAAAATAAAAATAAAAAAGTGAATTTTGTGGAGCATGGTTCAAGTTGTGGGTTGACGATTCTAATCCTAATTCTCCTTTTGAGATAATCCCAGATGTGTTAAGGTGTAGGGAATTTGCTGACCACTCCAAAACCTGGTTATTTTGCTCTTGGAGGAATTCGTTACTACCCTTACAGTGTGGGATCACGCATTACCATGTTGTGGTATAAATTCTCGGCTGTCTTTTTTAGCAAATGGCATTTTATAGAGTTGTACAATTTCCTCCAAATATTGACGAGCGTTCACATAGCACCCATGATACACATGCATAATGTCTCTACATAATCAATTATTTATCAACTGCTTCAATTTCTTCTTATCCAGTACGATTTGCTGTGACTCCTTCCAGTTTTTTTCCTTTTTCTCAAAATCAAAAATCAAAAAGTGTTTCGTTTCATGTCTTTCTAGGTATTCCTTCTTTTCTACGTCCAGTCGCTCTGCTTCTCCACACTTTCTTGACAGGCAATCTCGAGTTCACTCTCTGCAAGCGTCCTTACCATCCCAGCTGTCTCTGTTCTATGTACTGTACCTGTACTGGCTAGATATTAAGTTTTACCACAATGTCGACCTTTTTAATTTTATCCCTTCTTGCAACTCCCTCGGTATTTCAGAGGCGTCCACTTTAATTTCCTCTCTTTCGCGCAATGTTTCACATCCATATCTAAAGATCGGTCTTTGTAGACTTTTATTTTTGTACTTCTTGACATTTCTCTGTTGTTGATTAATCAGTGCATCACAAAGTTTATTACTTCTTTCTAATCCAATTCAGTTCACACCATGAGCCTAGTTGTAGCTGTATTCACTTTCATCCCACTTTCCTTCGGTATGTCCTTAAAAACATTCATATTACTTTGCAAATCTGCTTCACTTCCAGTTATGGTACTTATATCGTCTGCAAATGTGCTGACGTTCCAGATTTCTACAGCCCACATATAGCCTCATTTGCAAATTTTGCAATTTCTTGTTCTCTTATACAAGTTTATACAAGAAATCCCTTTAAAATAACAAAATTCGGGCGTGCAACGTAAATGTGATAAATCCAATAACATTGCTATCATTTTTGAATTCTGCCTGTTCAAAAACCCCCAGGTATTGAATTTTATCGTTCCAGTTCTGACAGTTTTGTTAATGTTTAAATCACAACACAGTGTTTTATTAAACATAAAATAGAATTGTTTGGTGCACAATTTTCATGCATTACATATTCCCAATGCGAATTGTTAAGAAGATAAATTGGAAAGTGCACTTTTTATTCTGTAGACATGTTTCATATCTATCTTAGAGGAAGATAGTAAAGCCTTTCATATTCTTGAGGTGCACACTCGGCACGAACCGGTTTCTATTGCACATGACCACCACTATACATCCTTGATTTATGTTGTAAAACTAGTATGCCTCATCAATATTTTCATAGAAGAACTAGGAGAATATGTATTTTTAGTAAACTTTTGCAGCTGACCAACAGGGTGGGATTTTGCGCTAGAAACTTGGTTAGTTCCTTTTCGTATTTTGCAAAAGCAAGCGTTACATTTTTACTTCCCGTTAAAAATAAAATGTACTATCATTTTTGGGTTTAATTTACCTAAATGCGTTTTGGGACAATTGGAATAATCTTTCTTTCTAAGATCGTCAGACCCGTCTTCAATTCACCGTCTTCCAGATTTCCACTGTGGCATAATAGGTTGCTCAATAAGGTAACCCAAAAACGGTAAAAATCTTATCTTCTATTTTGTCATGCGGACGGTAACCTTTCGCTTGCAGTTACTTCTAGCATTCGATTAGCTCGGTTTACGGTCCAGCCTTAATGACGAACTTCACTCTGAAACTTCAAAACTGGCAAAGCTGGACGATAAAATTCAATACCTGGCAGTTTTGGAACATGCAGAACCACGTTATAATTTTGTCATTTTAAATGAATTGTCCTATTTATTTTGTTATTGAATTTTATCGTTCTAACTTTAGCAGTTTGGAAATACAGTCGAAACTCTACATAGCGAAATTGAAGCGACGGCTTTTTTTTTCATTATAAAGAGTTATAATCATTTGAAAAATAACAATACGCATATGTGTTCTGTAATATTTAATTATTTTATATACAAATTTTAACTTTAACTGCATTTAATGTTTCAAATAATCGGTCGTTTTCTTTTGATTTTTTTTGTATGCCAGTACGCATCTCGTATTTTCACCATTTCCTCGAGAGGGACACCTTCCCCATGATTAATAAAAAGAATTTCTAGCAGCTTAATAGAATATAGGGCTTGTTGAATGGTCGGTGGTGATTCCAGATCAACTTCTTCATCTTCTTCTTCCTCTTGGTGCTCTTCCTCTTCCCGTTCTTGCTTGTTGTAATATGGTTTCCTCTGCCTGTCTGCTGTTGTTAGCAAAGCCTGATCTATCACCATAAAATCTTGCAACTCCTCACTTGTAAACGTAATTGTTGTTTGAAACTGGTTTATCCACTCGCTTAGTGGCTGATCATCTTCCAAGTCCTGTTCACATTCTGTCTCGGTAATAAGTTCTGCGTGACGATAGAAGTGTTGAATCCCATTTCCATACCTCCTCTTCAAAAATTTGCGATGTCATCCATGCATACTTGTTTGCCTTGTAAGTGACCGGCAAATGCTTCATGTTCTTAAAACATGGTGGGTTAGTTGATTTTCCAATCACGACTAGCTTTCTTATCCCAATCATATTGGCAGCTACTAGCACTGTTATACGTTCTTTAGAAAGTTTTCCACCCACACACTTTTCGCTTCGAAATTTAAGAGTTTTATCTGGCGTCATTTTGTAAAAAATACCAGTTTCGTCAGCCTTAAAAATGTAGTCAGCAGGGTACTTCTCCGCTAGTTTTGCCTAGTTAGACTTATCTGTCCATAATTTATACCATATCTCTGTTTGAACTTTCCCAACCATCCATCCGAAACCTGTAAATCGATAATGGCAAGCTGTTCAGCAAACTTTTCTGCTATTAGTTTTACGGTCCAGAGAGTGGTACATTTTTAAGGCATTTCTGTTGGAACCACTGAAACATTGTCCGATCCAAATCTTGAAATTTTATCTTTCTTAGTTTTTTACTACAACTGTCTGCCGCTTCAGCCTGAATGATTTTTTCTATGCACTTCCAAATCGTGGATACAGTCGAGGGTGTAAGTCCGTATCGACGTCCCACATCACTTTTCTTTTCTCCCCGTTCTATCTCTCGAATTAAAGCAACTTTCGGCCTACATTCCTTACTTTGTTACCTGATGTGCCCTTTTTTCTTTCGGTATAAAGAGTGGGAAATTCAAAGGAAATACAGAGTGGATAAATACATAGCTTTGTATGGAGCCCTAATAGTACAACAAATTTTGTTGGTAATACAGAGTTTCGCTATAAGGAGTTTTCACTGTATTCAATCAATCAATTTATGAATTTTTATTCATTATAGTAGTTGTATATTATGTTTACTGAATGGAAGAACAAAAGGGTGCACTAGAAACTTGTTTAGGTCCTTCGTATTTTGTAGAAGTAAGTGTTACATTCTTAGTTCCCGTCAAAAATAAAATATGCAGTCAATAATATTATTTATTCCTAAGATCGTCAGACTTGTCTTCAATTCGTAGATTCCACTGCGGCATATCTAGTCGTCCAATAACCTAATAAAAAAACGGGAAAAATCCTATTTTCTATTTTGTCACGCTGTACACTAACCTTTCGCTTGCAATTATTTCTAGCATTCGATCGGCTCGGTTCACGGTCCAGCCTTGACGACGAACTTGACTCCGAAAAATTTCAATATTTCAAAGAAATCGGTGCCGTAACCATTACGCTGCATTATTCAACGAAATTCCCCCGTTCTCGACTGAAACCGAGTTTATGTATCGCAAACCAGATATTTATTTCAATGGTCGTCCGGTGAAAAGTAGAATAATTCTCGAAAATTATTCGGCGTATACGCGCGGCGCCGACTGGTTCCGAACAGTCTGGTGACATTAAAACACACGCCGTGGTCGTTATCGTCTACTTAATTTGTCCGATTTCTATTTTTTTTTATTTCTGTGACATTTGAATCGGATATTTCGACCGTCCAGTTTGGGTAATTGGAACGAGTTAGAAGCGTTGCGTAATCAAGTGTGCGCAGCTACGCTTTTCTTGTGACATCTGATAAGACTCAATCTGGGATGTAATTGAAGGACTCTCACCATTAGCGTATATGATTCATTGTGCTGCGACTTGATAATCTATTCTGGCACACTAAGCCTTCACTTCTTCATCAGATTCAACTCTCATATACAGACTGATCGAAATTAAGTGTTGATCATTGGTAACTTTGTGCTGAGTAGAGAAACAAAGTGGGTTAAATTAGCAAACTAGTAGCATTTCTTCCACTGATTATGATGATGAAAACAGAAAATGTACGCTTTTTAAATGAAACACCCGTTATATTTTTTACTCTAGCGTTCGAAATCACGCACAGAACACAAAACGTCGAATGCAATATTATATTATTTATTGTTTTATTTCAGCTAAACGAACAATAATAATAACACCAACTGTCACGTCTTTATTTATTATACAATTTTCTCGTCTTGCTTTTTTAACAAAAACGGTTTCAGTATTTCTAAAGATTCGATAAAGGCGCAGAAAAAATTGTTCAAAGAATGCTGGGCAATTATTTAAATTAATGTTACTGTATCAGTCGTTCACATAAAGAAAAGGGCCACATTTATTGTGGAAAATGGTTGTAAAAAATTAAAATGGAGATTCTGCCTCATTTAAAAAAACATTCAGAGTTTCAGTAATAATTCCAACGTACCGCTCACTGGTCAGCGTGCCATCTTAAAAATAGGGACGAACAATGCGAGAAGCAATTATACCGCACCAAACGTTAAAGCTGAAACGAACTTGTGGACATCGGGGATGTACTAGCAATAAATTTTCTCTTAACCAATAATGATGAGAATTTGAAAATTTTGATTGGAAAATATCCCGAAAATTATTTATGTTTTGGCGGCAAAAAGTAAACATACCGATGACAAAAAAGAGTCTTCTCTCTACATCCCCTGCCAAAAGTACCTCAGCTGGTCGGAATTTATAAGGATAGGTTAGAGTTCTTGACTATGCCTCGAATAAAATTGTCAAGATATGTTTTAAGATATCAAAGAACACCAATTTCCACGTCTTCAATGACAATAAAATTTTTTCGTCTCCTTTTTCTCTAAAAACTCAATAAAGGCGCAAAAAAAAATTCGTAGTGTATCTTGACCATACAGACAATTAATTACATGCCAAATAAGTTATGTAGTAAAATTGATTTAATTAAAACTGACAACAATTGATATAACAATACTAATAATTATCACATTAAAACTAATTTTTTGGCAACCAGCTTTCTATTTGGTGGGCTGTAATTTTTTTGCACAACCTTCCTTGAACATTTTTTTCATCACTTTTATCGAATCTTTAGAAATAATGAATGCATTTTTGCTAAAAAAAAAACAAGACCAAAAAATTTTATAATAAAGGAAGACGTGAAAATTTGAGTTGTTATTCTCGTTCCCTGCAAAACAATAAAAGGAAAATGGAGTTTTATTTCGCAGGCACTCGTAGCCATCCTGTCCAAAAAAGAAATTTAGCACATAATTCAGTTATTTTCAATTTTAGACCAATATTGCATATGACCTTTTATAGTACATCTTCCTGATTTTTGCTATTTTTGTAACATTGCACCTTGCCTTAGTGTTTTAGAGCACAAAACACTACATTCAATTGGTTTTGCAAAAAATGATACTGGCTTGCTAATTTAACCGACGTTGTAATGTGCTCATAATAATGTTACTAATGATGAACATTTCATTTGGATCAGTTTAGATCAGCCTCAGTCAAGTTATTTAGATCCTCCAATCTAAAGGTTTCGTTCCCAATTTCAAAAGTTATGACAAAATAGTAAACATAAAAGTTGTAAAGATTTTTAAGATGCACAATTTAAAATTATTTTAAAGTATACAGGTTGGCTCAAAAAAGCGTAACGAATGAAAATACATTTTTAAATTTTGTTTTGAATTCCTTTTAAAACAAATTTAGGTATCATAGATACCTAAAGTTATAGTTTTTACAATATTTCCGATTTATGATATATACAACGTAATTCGCCTGTTGCCTACGCTATACCTTTTTTAAATACTTTTGCTACTTATTTTAACTTTTCCAATATTTGCCCTTCTTTTTAAGACTGTTCAGTTCGCCATGACAAAATGACATTGTCAAATTTACAAAATTTATTATGGTGTCATAAATAAAAAAAAACTAATTATGGATTTTCCTAAAGCTGAATTAATTGATATGATTTGTACTGGGTGAGGCGGATACAAATAATTTGTTGGCAGTAAGACTTTACAAAGCGAAATACCTTAATAGACGTATACCAACTAAACAATCTCTTCAGTGTTTAATGGAACAATTTGATGCTAGTGGTGGCATTAAATATGAAAAACAATGGAAAGTGGTAAACTGGAATGAGCAAAACAATGAGTCAAAGGAATTGGGAAATTTACTTCAAGTTCAAGATAATTCCCAGGTCAGTAGCCGTCACGTAGTTAGCTAATGTAATAGGCCTCAGTCCCGTTAATGGCACTACTAGAAAATGCAAATATGATCCCTTCCTTATGGACTTCCACCTAGAACTTCTAGACGGTGATTTTTAAACGAAGGGTAAACTTGTAAACAAAGTTATAGAGGCTGATCAAAATATTTTGTCTAAAATAATGTTTCCCGATGAAGCTGCTTTCCGCAGTAATCCATTCTGTGTGTAATAAAACACTTTAAACTTATTATTAGCCACATTTTTTTTCACGAAGCACTCAACCACATAATATTTAAACATTTTGCAAAATGCTTTACCTCAACTTCTTCAAGAAGTTGATGACATTGGGTTCCAACAAATGTGGTTTCAGTAAGATGGAGATGTTTGACAATTTTTAAATACTCATTGCCCACAGAAATTGATCGGTAGAGGTGGATTCATTGGATGGCCCTCTAGATCACGTGAATGAACACTACTAAATTTCTTTTTCTGGGGATATGTTGAAGATCATGTTTAGATGAATCTCCAGAAAATATTGAAAATATATTTTATATGTGTGGCATTATTAAAAAGAATAAATTAACCGCCACAGAGTACCATCAAACGAAAAGCGGCATATAAAAAACCATTATTATTAATTAATATAATATTCTGTTTAAAATCCAAATCATCTACCCCCGTTTAGAGTAAATTTACGGTTTCTGTTATTATAAGCAGAACTATTAAATAATGGGCATGGTTCACGATTTTAAAAAATTTTCGAAATCGAAACTATTCCATAGCAATATACTGCGTGCCCCACTAAGGGCAACCAGGTGCGGTATTGGGGAAACGGATTTTCCTAAAAATTTGTAAAAAAAATATTAAGTAAATCGACCAAGAGAAAATGAAATGGCCACCGGTGGCCGAAATTACCATCTTGAATTTTAAAACGCGTTTTTTTAAAAATATTCTGATATTACTTTTTACAAAACTTCCGGATTCCTCCTCATTGTTCATTATATTTTCAATTTAAGTCAAATTTTACTAAAAAAAACTGGTACTAAATCTGCAAGGAACAAATTGGGAATATCTTTATGATAAGCAACTAAGAAGTGATAAAATCTCAGAGAGGTTCTTACGGGTGTTCTCTAATTATTGAACTATGCTTTCCTTTGACGAATATTTGTAGCAATAAAACCGGTATGGTGTGGTGCAATAACCCTTTGCCACAGAACCATAACAAAAATAGCCAATCTAAATGCTTTTAGAAGAAAAACTACACACAGATGCATACAACATCTTTTGCATCAATTGCAAACCCCAAGCAAAATTCCTTGGATTACTTATATAAATTGACAAAGCCGTTTTTTCATTTTTCATGACAATGTTGAATATGAGTAATTCTAATTTTCTTGACTATTATAGCACGAATAACCAAATGTTAAAAGTTACTCTTGAGTATACTATACTCACTATACTAATAAACAAACGCTTGCAAGAAGGAAATTGGCCGAAATCGCTAAAGATTGCGAAGATTATCCCTATATACAACTACAAACGAATAACAACATTAGCAGTGTTAAACAAAGTTCTTGAATCAGTATTTAAAGCAAATCTTGTGTAGCATTTTCAGATTGGCTTTGATAATAACAAATTAGGAGATAAAACCTGTTTGATGTTCAACTATAAAAACTTGAGTTCTACGGAGTGCGTAACAACGCGCTTTAATTGTTCAGGTTATATCAGACAGTATGAACACTTCGTTGGAAAAGACTCATCACTTTTATCAATCAACGATGGGGTGCCCCAAGGATCCATTTTGGGACCGGTTCTGTTTACTGTATACATACATGACTTTCCCACTGCTGTCCAGAATAGATAACCTGTCCTTTTCGCAGATCTCCAATCTCGAGACAGGCCGCTGCCACAAAGATAACTTAGTTAGGGCTGGTGAATGATTTTTAACGAATGCTTTAAAATTAAATAAAACCATGACACACAATAATCTTTTTACATCCAACAGAAGGCATGAAAAGTCAGAACCTCCGAAGTTTCATGTTGGTTTCTGATCTTAATTGGCTTCCTGATGTTGAGTATCTCTGTTCCACTCAGATATTTGGGACAAGGCATCTTAGAAAGTAATAATGATAATGTATGGAAAATTGTGTACAATGCTTTTGTCCACATTCGAGTTAAGTATGGGAAAACTCGTCTTGTTCTGACAAAGTATTTATCCTGCAAAAAGTGTATATTCATTTTAAAAAATCAAATTCTTTCGTTACTTTGTCTATACGGACACTAATTGAAAATCATATACATACATAAAGGATTACCCAAAGTTTCCTCTTAACATACTTATACCTCTTATCCTCTATATCCTCTTAACATACTAGTTTGAAAATACCGAGTTCAAAGACCAGATCTGGATCAGAAAATGGATTTAATAGATTTATGTTATACTACTATGGCACTGAGGGCAGAAAAAAATCTTATTTTTGGTAAAAGTTTTAAAATTCGGATTATAAGGAGAGGTGGAGAGAACTGAAAAATGTATTGTCAAAACAAAGCTAATCTTATCTACCCATAAAGTCTGAGCGACGTTAACAACATTAATAACATTTTCGTAAACTCTGTCACAAGTAGCAACTTACCTAAATGCAGTCTATTAAATTTTTATAACAATAATATCCTCAGCAGGGAAGTTTTTAACTTTAATCTAGCTAGTGAGGACGAGATCTATAATATACTGAAAAATATAAAAACTAAGGCCTTATTACATTTGTGTTGTCCTGTGATACCTCAGGATGTTACTCATGCTTATTTATGCTTCTTATTGTATTTTGTCTTCTTATTTTCCAGTCGCTTGGAAAAATGCAGGTGTTACTCCATTGCCGAAAGTAAAGAGGCAGACTGGGTACTCCCAACTGCGATCTATCAGTACACTCTCTCTGAAGTCTTTAGACGGCTGTTAGACTTTTGATATGATTAATCATGAAATTCTGTTGGCCGTTTTACATTATATTAGAATGAGTGATATCACATTTGATAAAGACACGGTGTTGTCGAAACAATTGTCATATGAAAGTATATAATTTCGTGAAAATCTGAACTTTTAGTTCTTAGTTATTTTGTTAAATGAATTTTCATCAAGTAAAAGCCACTTCAGTTCAATTATTAATCCCGTCAGCTCATTTGCTCCTTTTTGGGGCAACAGAACTAGGCAGGTGGTTTATAATGACCAGATCTCTGATTCCCTAAATGTTCAAATCGGAGTCCCACAGGGAAGTATTTTGGTCTTTACTTCACTTTCACTTACTTTACTCAGTTTTTTATAAGTGTTTCAAATACTGTAAATATGACATTTATGCTGATGACACTCATCTCTATCATTCTTTTAACGATGTAGATCTCCAAACAGCTAATTGTGACGACGAAGTTTTTTGGTATAACTACAGATCATCTCTTAAAATTAAATCCAAATATATCGTCGGTTATACTCTTTGGTAACGACCAGCAGCATGGAAGAGTCTGGACTTAATTCTAGACTCAGAATTAAAATTCCAGGAACATGTGACAAGTAAGTTCAGAACTTGTTATAATAGTTTAAAGTTAATCTACAGTCAATATCATTGTTTGTCTCTCGATATAAAAAAAATTTGTGTGATACTCTTATGCTGAATCATTGTATTAGTTTATACATGCCTTGATACTATTGAAAAATATCGCATTCAGAAAGTGCAGAATTCATGCCTCATACATGGAGTGAGTCGCAGAGACCGCGTAACACCTTACCAAAAAAATAATGTGGTTGCTTTAGTATAGTTAGATGCCGCAACACCGCCTAACCTATACAACCAAATTCATTTTAGAAGTGATATACACAATTTAAACTAACGTCGCAAGGGGCTCTTCAAAGTTTCTGAACATGGTAAAGAGAATTTTCCTTTCGTTTTCTCATAATATAACTTTTATTCGAAATAAGTGACTTTTCGCGATCACATTATTTGACAATTCGGAACAGAATAAATAAACAAATACTACTCAAGTAGCAAATACCGTGAAACATTACATCCCTGCCGTTCTATCCCAACGATCCTGCTCTTTATCCTTTTACTTGTCTTTCGATCCTCTTCGTTTTTGAATTTTTATTATGGCTGCGCCTTATGTTCATTTCCTTGGTTCCAAATTAGTTCTTTATCAGTATCTGGTTGTCCAGATGTCTGCTTTTTACGCCCATCGTTAACCATATGCATGTTCTTCAGTTCTGTAGGTACTTGGTATGTTGTATATTTGTAAATATGGTTAACCAATTCGTTTTAAGCTGATTGTATGGCTTTCCACGTTCTGCTACGTATATAAGGGTCAACAAACTCTATTTCGTCCTAATCAGAAAAAATCTTCCCCTTGGCTTAAAATGAAATGAAATTATATTAATATAACACATTCATTCGAAGCATAAAAATGAAGAAATTTTCAAGTGGGTCGAATGTGCAAATAAAAATGAAATCGAATTAAGGTGAGTGATGAAAAGGGCAAAAAGACAAATCACCTATTTAGGGATATTGAGCACCCCGCATGAGTAAATGATTTACTATCGCCTATATTTTGTTTAATTAAAAATTATTTTTCTTTAATGTTAGGTAAATGTTTCCACATATGGCGAACATCATGGACGCATGCATAATCGTCGTATTTGTTTATTAAAAATTATTTATAAAATCAGACATCACTCGCCTCTTGGGTATTCAGGAATTTTCAGGTGGGTCGTAGGATACGCACGAAATTTCAACATAACGACAAATAGCGTAACACATATTTTTGTCGTTTCGATTGTAATTACGATCATGCGGCTGCGTGCGAGGCCCAATTTTAATCGGCAGTTGGACCCCAAACCCAAACGACTACGTTTTGGGAATATTAACGGCCAAACAATATCCTGAGATTATACGCCTCGACCTCCGGAAAAGATTTGATTGCATTTCACGTCACATTTCGTTGTTTAAATTTTTTTACCTCTGCTGCCAGTAATCTTGGCTCTCTTAGATGTCAAAAAGGACTCTTCCCTTGCTTTATGATTCCGTCTTTGTATATTCCTCGATTGAATAATTATAACTTGCGAGAACGAGGAAATACCAGTATATAATTGTGCTTAAGGACCAACAACAATACCGTGCACTAATTGTGATTGACTCCAAAAAAACAATAAGTTACTTGGTTTTAAACTATTAAAACCAAATTTACTTTGAATCCACTTTGAGGATTTCTTTCTGTTGCATTTCAAGATTTTTTTTTTGGAATATCTAAGATAAAATTAAAGAAACAGAAATTAAATCATATCAGGTTTGCCAGGGTTGTTTGAGAATTGGCATATCTGTAACTATTTAAGATAATCTCAGGTCTTTACCTATTACCAATATGGGAATCAACATGGGATAATGCGCAATTTTGTCCAAAAACCACTGACAAAAATTGAAACGCAAGAGAAAATTCCTGGGAGTAACGCTTGGACTTGTTGAATATGATATGGAGTTCTTCCAGTCCGATGGGTCCCTATTAAATGATTATTTGCCCTGAAAATACCTGTTTCAGTCAACCTTGTATGTACATTTGAAGAAGTTCGCCAATCTGGCATGACTCTATTAGGAAAGCACTCTAGATATTCAACTGCCATCAGCCAAACCATACATTAATAAACTCGGCCATTCCTTTTAATACGATGCGAAGAACTGAATTTAGAAACTAATGTCGATATCTGTCAAACATCCGCTTTGACAACATAATTAATAATTTTTACAGACACAGCCGACTACAATGATAAGAAATGCTTTGATTTTTTGAAGAATTTTAATAAAACAGACAATTGCTTAAGTAAGAAATAGTTACGATAATACTTCTCTGCATGCTGTCATATTAACATCGGATTGAAAAAAAATAAGAAATTAAATTTCTTTCGAAATGATTGGAGATTGTAATAATAATTTTTGTTTTAAAAGGAATCCGTGGCGTATTATCAGTGTCTGCCAAAATAGACATATGAAATTCCTTACGCCCGCCACTGCTTTATTTTAAATAAATTGTGGTACACTAAATAATGCCTCTTGACGTGTATGTCAAATTTCATTTAAATATCTAAAGAGGTATTACAGATATTTAAATAAAATCTTTTACTTTTGAAAACTTGCATATGAAGTTTTCTTTTTAAAACGGACCCAACAATCGCCCCTTTATCATTTACATTTAATTCGTAAATACTCTATATAAATATTAAATACAACATCAATACTTGTCTGTTGTTATTATTATTTTTTATTTACGAAGTTCACTGTCGATTACTGGCCTATGCTCTGCCTCTTACAAAACTAATTAGGATGAATGCTTTAGTTATTAACTTATTACGTAACTGAAATTTGAATGCTAAATAACTGCACTTAGACTAAGGTAATTTTCCACTTTTACTATTTACTTAGAACCTGACCTTTAATTGAACTGTCTTTTTAAATATCTTAAATATCTAAAATATCTTTACTTATACAATATCTCTTATGTCGAAATTATAAATAGCAAAAATTTGAAAATTTAATTTTAAACTTATTCTACATAAAACAGGATTGGACTTGGAAAACATAATTGTTGCCAATTTTTTCTATTATCTAATTGATATTTTTTTCAACAATTTGGTAAAGTTAGTATAGAAGACTGGGAGTTTCCTTTTGGTTGATCTTTAAGCTCCACTGTGTGAAAATGGACTAGGTTTTTCATATTTATCTTTGTTGTACACATTAGGGAACAACAGATTGGCATATTGCCGCACAAAATTCATTGCTCGCTCTCTCTTTCTTGTTTTTATAAGTTACATATTGGTTTTCTTAAAAAATAAACTATTATAATCTATTTTAAAACACTAGCGTTGGGTCATTCTCCACAAATGCTTTTTTACAAAAATGACGGGCGGATCTAATTATTCCAACAAATCAAAAAAAAAAACGGTAGCTCAAAATCATCGAATAGCGAGGGAAATCGTAACGATATTTAATCCAGTTTCCATTGTATACGTATTCGTAATGCTTGACGGGACCCATTGTCAAAACGGCACGATTTTACTTATTCTGGTTTTTCTGGTGTTTATCATAAAAGCCCCATTATAACAATGAACGTTTGTTTGGCGATATGGTTTGGCATTTTTCGACCGTATCGCGATCGGGTAAACAACGCCAAAGGCTATGGGACTGTCTTTTAATAGAAGGAAATGAGTTGACAAACTTAAATGAGTAAACAAAAGTTGACTATTTGAAATAGTAACAGAATTGTATTCAGTGAGCGGCTAAAATATGGAACAAATTCATTTAAAAATTTATTGGATTTCAAGAAAAATGCTCGCACCCGCCCGTCATCATTTTTTCCTTGGCATTGTTTGCACTAAACAGAAAGTATACAGTGTGGGTCCAAAAGTAGATGTCGATACCAAGTTCCTTTTGTTAAATGAGACACCAATTCTTAAAATACCTAGTATACCCTATTCCTATCTCTCACTTATAATGAGCAAAAGAATAAAAAACATGTAAAAAATGCTTTTTTACAAAACTTTTGGATTCCTCCGGCGTCGTTTTTTGCTTAGTCGAAATTGCTGATGCAGGAGGGATCCAGAAGTTTTGTAAAAAGCATTACAGTAGCCTGTGGAAGTTTCTTTGAAAAATTAAAAAAAAAACATGTAAAAAAATAATTTACTAATCGGTTTGAAATGCTTTCAAAACATTACTCAGGTTATTTTCATTATTTGTCCAATTCAAAATTTTAACTCGGTAAAGTTATGGTTTTTGTATATACACTTTTGATTTTAAATATATCCAGACGAAACTCATTGTCACCGCACTTAAAAATTCACGCACTTGTCGAGCAAAATGGGGTAGAACACCATCTTGTTGGAACCAAATCTCTATATATGGCAGTTTGATAAATACGGCCAAATAATTTTATTATTTAAAATCTCTACTTAAAAATTTATTTTTTGTGGATGTTGTGTATTATATTCTCTCATCCCTCCTTTAATATTTGTACTCCAACACCTAAAACCTTGCTCACCAAAATATTTCAAATTTCGCGAGTCATCCATAGCGCTCAACCAGTCTTTTTTCCTCTTATGGGACCCGTAAATTCTTAGCGCGACCATTTGCCAAATTAGTTTACATATGACCGCCGTTAAATAGACGTATCGATTTTTCAAAAATTTATTATAAATTTTCAACATCAGAAAACAAGGCAAGTCCACTTTTTGCCAATCGGTTGGATGTCTTCTTATAATCGTATATTTTAGGAATGTTTTGTTATATGTGAATTATAAATAAATAAATAGTATTTGTCACATCATTAATATATTATACCTAAACAAATCGTGGTCATCCATACTAAAAGCTAAAATATCCTTACCTGACAGCGGTACCAAAACTTGATTGTTTCTCTGCCTGATGCCGACACATCCAAAAAGACAACATTCCTCAAGAAGAATTTGAAATTGCACAAGAAAAGGAATAGGTAAGCAAAGAAAATCCAAAGAAGAAGGACAAAGAAAAAGCACTCAGAAAAGAAACTTTAAAAAGATGTTTTGCTGAAGAAACATAATACTGAGAAAAACTTATAGGCAAACAAAAAACTAAGAGACATCTGATGACTTATTAGAGGAGGTTATAACTCCGTAAACGCTCTCCAACCCTAACGAGATATGTTTAATGTGCAGCGAAATTGGCAAAAATGGAGAGTTGTTCTATTCTTCTTCTTCTTCTCTCTGCAGAATGAACAGGGGAAAATTATAATGTTTACGTTTAATTTTTTAAATGTCATGCCTGTGTAGTAAAATTTTCTTAAAATATTATTTTACCTAAATTTTACGAATTATACTTTTATTCTTTTTGTACACGCAAGCTGTTTTGAAATAAATGCATCTAATATTTTCAAATTACTTCAACAACAGGCAACGGTACAACATATGTTACATAAGAAATCTCAGATTTTTTCCTAGAAACCCAAAAACAATTAGGCAATGTGGCAACATTGCAATGCGCCAAATATTTGAAAAATATGCCTTGTATGGCCGCACCTCAACTTTTAAATGCCTACCATTTCCGTAATCAACATATGTGTAAGTCATCCAATGCTTAAAAATCTAATATTGCCACTATAAAACAGAAAAATTACAGGGCGTTCGATCGATTTTTTTTTTAATTTCTTACTTCCTGCAGGGTCACCAACCATTAAAAAAAGCCCAAACCTAACACGTATCTAAAGTTCAATTACCGACAGCGGATTTTTCTTCTTTGGTGAAAACGGCGTCGTGACGTGACGTGAGATTGTTTCTTTTTGCCTTCGCGGTTTAAAACTCTCCTATATACAGTTATTCGTTATTAATTACCGTAAAATTAAATAGCCCGTACCCGCGCGTGTGTGTATTTTTTCTCCCGATGACGTTTCATATCTGGCGCAACAGAAAAATTACTTTTTCAATCAACTTCTAACAGAAAATGATTCCCAAATTCGACATCACAGCTTGTTGCTTGACACGAGAGAGTAATAAATCATTATTGAACTGTCGTAAGTTCTTCGTCTGACATAGGCCTCGTCCAAAAATGTTCCTGCGTTTTTCCAGAGCAACGAGTATGATTTGGTTAGTTTAGGTTAGTTAATAATACTGCAGATATCGATGTAAATCTTCACTCGCCAAGGAGATTCTGAACACCAAAAATGAGTAAAAAAGCATTTTTCGATTAAATCAAAGTCAATTGGCCATTTATTGAAAATAAAATTGCATCAAACCTGCATACATGAACTTAAAACTTCGCTTTCTGGGTGCAACAAGAGCTTCAAGGAGGATTTTTTGAGGAAAAAAACATAAAAAAAATTGGTGGAACTGCACTTTTGCCAGTAGATTTAAATTAAGTTCCATTCACGATCGCCGTTTATTGTAAACTACATCAAACTAAATCTTTACTTTCCGTGTTGACCAGAAGATTCAACGAGCATTTTTGAGAAAAGAAACACAAGAAATAGGTGAAACTGCACTTTTTTCAGTAGATTTAGATTAAATTCTAATCAAATTCGTCACGTATTGTAAAGAAAATTACATTAAACCTGCAGGTATTAACCTAAATTTCTACTTTCTGTCTTGAACAGTAAGTCGTACAAACATTTTTTATGGAAAAAACAACTATAAATCGGTGAAACTGCACTTTTCTCAATTGATTTGGATTAGCTTCCAGTCAAAATCGTCACTTATTGTAAAAAAAAAATCAAACCTGCAGATATCAACCTAAATTTTCACTCATTGTGTTGAGCAGTGGATTGAGCATTTCGATGAAATTGCAATTTACCCAGTCGATTTTGATTAAATCCCAGTCAAAACGCTAATTCTTGTAACAAAAACAACATTCAACCTACAGATATCAATATAAACCTTCACTTTCTGTGTTGAACAGTAACTCCAAAGAGTATTTTTTACAGAAAAAAAAACAAAAAATCTGTAAAACTGCACTTTCCACAGTCGCTTCGGATTAAATCCCAGTCAAAATCAGAATTATTGTAACCCTCAGATATAAATCTAAATCTTCACTTTCTGTGTTCAACAGTATCTCCAAGGAGTATTTTCTACTGGAAAAAACTGCACTTTTCTCAGTCGATTTGTATTAAATCAATGTCAAAATCTCAATTATTATAACAAAAACTACATTAAATCTGCAGATATCCATCTAAACCTTCACTTTGATAAAAAAGCAACAAAAAATGGTTGAACGTGTACTTTTCTCTTTAGTTAATTCCAGTTAAAGTCGCCACTTATTGTAACTACGTCTACATGAAAGCTCCATCAGCTTAAGTCGTCCCTTTTTATGTTGAAAAGTAGCTCAAGGAAAAAACATAAAAAATTGATAAAACTGCCCTTCTCCCAGTCTGTTTGATTAAATCCCAGTCAAAATCGTCAGTTTTCGTAAAGAAAAGGACGTCAAATCTGCAGATATCAACTTAAATTTCCAGTTATTATGTTGAACGGTAGCTCCAAGGAGTATTTGTAATGGAAAAAGCACACAAAAACCGGTTAAACTAAACTTTTCATAGTCAGTTTGGATTAAATCCCAGTAAAAATACAAATTATTGTAACAAAAACTACATTAAACCTGCAGATTTTAATCTAAAATTTCATTTTCTGTGTTGAACTGTAACACCAAGGAGTACGTTTGACGGATAAAACACAGAAAATCGGTGAAACAGCACTTTTCCCAGTTCCTTTCCATTAAATTTCTGTCATAATCGTCACTTATTGTACCGAAATCTACATAAAATCTGCAGATATCAACCTAAAACTTAAATTTTTGAGTTGAACCATAGCTGCGAGTAGTTGATTTAGATCAAATTCCAGTCAAAATCTTCTTTTTCGCCATTTATTGCAACGAAAACTACATAAAATATACGAATATCAATTTATAACCTTACATTCTGAGTTAAACAGAAGTTCTAACTGTTGATGAGTGGTATTCCATTTTTTCCAGTTGATTTCAATTAAATTCCAGTGAAAGTTTATTTATTTTTATCTTATATATCTGTATAATTTTTTCCCCTTTACAGTTAGTGTAAAGAATATATCAATTATTTTAAGAAACTTCCGTACGCTGTGTAACTTGCATAGTATAGTAAGTAAGGTATATTGTCTAGGTTTTTGTAGGATCCTTCTCCAAAAAGTAACAAAGTCATAGATAAGGGATAAGACACTGGCGACTCAGTCAAGTATCGACCACGTGTCAGCTGATATAAGTCGCAGTCTTGAATAGTCCGCTTTACCGTACGTTTGGAAACAACAGAACAAAGTATGAAAACTGTGTATGAATGTTTAATAAAGAAGAAGAAAAAGTTCTCACATTTCCATACAAACTAATATGTAGCCCAATGTAATTAATCTTAATGAGCTCCCTAAAAGTGAAACGGAATATGTGAAAGTGCTGATACAGACCAGAAACTTGGAAATGGCTCAGGTGCTGCTGAACCAAGTAATGAGAAGGGTAATTAGATATATGCAAGAGCACGCACTAACTTCGAAATATATTTTTGACAAGATGCTACAAAATGAAGAACCGTGGAATGAAAATGCTACCTAATGAAACGCCTGGTTGCCTGGTGGAATGACACACAGGAATATACCAAGATAGACACGGAGAAAATGACACACCCGGATTGCCAATTCAAGACAGGGTGTATAGTGTAGCACAGAACAGCACAGGTCATGACTTACCTGCTCTATGATAAACGCAAATGACCAATAAAAATGCCATTTACAAGGGTTGATCAGTACAGAGAGTATCAGTATTTTTACAAAACAAACAAATAAAAATATTTAACTGAAATTCATCAATTTCGAGTGGAAAAACGAAATATTTTTGAATTTTGAATGTAAATGTCCACACTGTGGCTCACAAAACATGAAAGGCAACTCATTAGACTACTATAAGGACATGGCAAGTAAACTTTTTGAAAATTGGGTAAAAAACTATATATTTCCAAACATCCTAGCAGGCAGCATAATAGTTTATGATAATGTTACTTATCACAGCTAAAAAAATACTATCGATCAGCAGGAACAAAGAGGTATTGCAAGAGTTCCTTAGTCACCATGACTTGTATTTTGAAGATAAAACTAAAAGCTCAAGTCTTAAGAACCAAATCGTACGATAAAACTTATTTCCAGCATGAGGTCATATAAAAATGCAATATTATAACCCTTTAGACTAGACGCCTTATCACTGCGATTTGAATCCTATAACAAATTATGAGGATCGAATTCAAAAACAAAGATAGACGTTTGTTATTGATAGATGCTTCGCATTTTCTATACAATTTTTAGCGTAACATTTTTAAGAATATCTTCAAGGATTGGCTTATCGGACCTATGCATGGAGAATAGCCATTGCTTGGGGTTGTGCTCTGTTTCGTAAATGATGTTAAATATCCTGTGGAGCGCTGCAATACTTGTATCAAGAAAAAGAATTAAATAAAATTATTGTTTTTTAACTATCTGACTGCTTTGTCCACTTCCTCTTCAGTTATTGGGGGTCTTGTTATGTCACTACTGGCTTCATAATTAGTCAAGGGTCTTTTGTCACTAAAAAAGCTCCTTAATATATTCTTCCGATGTTCTAATCTTATCTTCTCCGTCTAGCGCTATTTTGTTGTGTCGATAAACAAAAATGCTTAATTGGCCCCTTTTATATATTCCGGCAACCTCTTGTAATTTTTTATGAAGATTAAAGTCATCATGTTTATTCAGCATCTGTTAAATTTTTTGGCATTTAAGTCTAGGCCATCCATTTTTTGCTGGTCTAACTTTATATCTTATAAGCTTCCGTATATTCTGGTATTTATCTCAGTATGATTTTTTTAATGTGCTTCCCCCGTACATATTTTTAAAGATTTTTAAAGCCCATTGCATTTCCCTGAAATTTCGTTTTATAATGCAACCTATAAGTTATCCACTCTCATTAGAGGCGCCATAGTAGGCGTAGTTCAAGATTTTACTGAGCAAAGTTCGCGAAACAGAAACGAAGAAAGCATATGGTGACCTCCTTCGGAGTTACATAAATCCTGATAATTTATTCACCGATCGTCAATTCAAGCGTAATTTTGCATAACCTAGACGGAAACAGATAGTCATATTTGTTTGTTTTTTTTTTCAGCGTGTTTAAGATCCGGTGTTGTAAGTCAATCTGCGACGTCGTTCCTGAAGTGAAAGTGGCAAATTCGATTCGACGAGAGTAAAACCTGCGAAATATAGATTTGCGCGTTTTAAAGTTCAGGAAGCTGCCGGCTATGGTTTTCGTTACGTATCGACATATGTCGATTAGTTTGTGATAATGAAAATCAATTCAGTTACTTTACCGATAAAAAAATTAAATAAAAATAATGGCAAAAAGAAGAAAAAAGCGAATTAAAAAAACTCTCACAATAAAATTTGTGTTATAGAGGATGTCTCGGAGCAAATGCCAAAATCTTAAGGAGGTAACTCCTTGTTTAAAATAAACGCCAGTTTGTTAGACAAACGTTAGGTGCAAGCCAGCCATTACCAACCAACTACAAATACGTCGGAAAAATAATGTTTTTATTTTTTATCGCCAAACGAAAATAGATAAGACAATAAAATATAACAGAAGTTTTGCTAACATGAAAACACAGTTTCTGCTTGTTTTTTCTTTTAAATGGATTGAGAGGATTATATTAGTCTATCCGTATCATTTTTCTTAACTAAGATTGAGGAAAAACTTACGCAATGATATAAAAAAAACATATTTCTTAATATTATGTCTTAATGAGAAACTTTTGTCTTCTGTAATTTTTCTTATAATACTTACCGTTTCCAAACAAAAAAATAATATCCAAAGCAACGCCTAACAAGATTGAAGAAATTTATACAAAATCTAGTGGGCTTCTGTCACTTTTGAAGGCGTTCGTTCTTGTTTCTTAATTTGATATTGCTCAGTTAGCTTCAATACAGAATACGACTCACTTAATAAAAGCTTATTATCATTTAATTGTTCAATAATAATGGTTTCAATTCAATAATGGTGAATTACGCTAATGCAGAAATGACATACATTCTTGCAGGACCGTGCAAACAGAAATTCATTAGAACCTTGCCAGAAATGTTTATTATTAAAATTATTTAGCAGCACCTAACTGTAGAGTATAGTATGCAACACGTTTATTCTCTTCTTCAAACTCATAATTGACAAAATACTTATGTAGTTTTGGTTAATTTGTTTGTGCCGGGTATCCCAACTATAGTGCAAAGTAAGTTTTCGTCGTTCTGGGTAGATATTACCCAAAACGACGAAAACTGTACCCTCAAAAAATATTTGGGTTATAGAGGACTCGTTGGAAAAATACTCTGTATTTTACTTTGATTATGGATTCTACATATAGATAACCTAGTCTCTAAATTTGAATTACTGAATTGTTGGAATCTAAAAGTAAAATTTTTTCGACGCTAAAGAATTAATATTTTCTTAGTGATTGAAGAAACAACACTATTGATATTTGGGAGAAATAAGCACTGCTTGGCCAATACATACTCGCTATCCGGGATGTCGTTGATACTGGCTCAAATGTTCGTGTCTTCCCGTGGAATTTTCAAAATTTCCTTTCGCTATTAAAGTGGTTTTCTGTTTTGAGTTTTCGTATTACGAAAATATATATATTTTTTTCATTTCAGATATGATTTCGTACAGGGTAGGTTAAATTAAACGAATACATTATTCTTCTGATGTCAATTTTTCCATCCTCATTCATTCAAGTTTGTTTCTGATGTACTTCTCCCTTGGTGACCGCGTTTATCCTCGTGCTCAGTCGCTATATTTGACTGTCCACCTCCAACTCCACTCAGCAACGACTCTTGAGTTTATTTGGGGTAGTTTTAAACGTCTTTCAGGTTCTTTGAGCCGCTCCAATGTATTCTTTGCCACATATGCATGGAATGCTGTAAACTCCTGGTGTCTCAAACGGCATTTTGTCTTTGAGGATCGAAGATGTTGCGATATTTTTGGACAAGTGGTATATCTGGTTTTAACTCTTGATATGTGATGATATGTTTTGAATGTAAAGAAGGACAACAGTGGCAACTGCGGGGTTGCTGCTTTGGAAGGTTGTGGTAAAGTGTATTTTGTGATGGAACACTGAATATCTCTATTGTGGAAATTACTAAAGAGAAGAACATATATAAGATGTTTGAATTACGGTTGAAAGATTCGGATTGAGATAGTTTTACGGCTCTCAAAACAAACGGATAACGGATGATTTTTTGCTGCGGATGTTGGTGTGACAATACATTAATGGTCTGTGTGCGTTGGTTTTTCTATTGATTTTCTATTGATAAGAACGTACGTTAGGGTTACATAAGGTCAAATAACAAAAGTTTTATCAAGGTAGCGTTTCCATAATTATGGTTTTTTGATTTTAAATGGAAGGTGTAGCAGGACTTCTGGTTATAATGGAGAATCAATAGCTGTTCCCGATGTTCATAAATTTACACGTTACAAGAAAAATATGTTCCAGACAAGCATTTTTCAATTATTATGAGAAGGTTTGGTTCCTGATTGTCATATTTTAATATATCTGAAATAATGTTCGGTTCATTCAGGGATTTTAATAAAAAGTTATTTTGCGTCAAAACTAACCAGATTATCGTTTGGATCTTATATATATAATGTTTTTTTAATTGTTCAATGAAATGAGATATGAAAGGAATTAAGTTTTCCCTGTAAACGGTTTTAATATTGAAGTAAGATATTTTGCCAAAGAACCAATGGTACTGACAATAGGTCGGAAAGGAAAACTTCGTTTTGGTTACTTCTTAACATATGGGCTATTAAATATTTTTAAAAAATATACTGAGAACGCAAATGCTTTCTGTCATTTTCTAATTTTTTAGAACAAAGTTTAGGTATCCAAAAAAAGAAATTTTCTTTAAAATCATATTGTTAATTTTCTAGATTTTTATTTTATCGTTCGCATACGAGTCAACTATGAAGTAGTTGTAGGCTTATTCAAAGTTGTTTTTTGAAACGCGCTGTATAATTTTATTCTTCTTTGCTCAGCAAATAGGGTAGGAGAAGAGAAGAGATAATCCTAAAAATTGAGAATTACATATAAAAAAACGTGAAAATTGAGGTACATAATAATAACTATTGGTGCGTCACACACCCATCTATGATATCGTGGATTTAAACTTTTCTATTAAAAGGTGTTCGCAAAGTTTCGACAGGTTTATATTAAGAAATTCTGGAAAAGTCAAGAAATACTAATTTTTCAATATGCCGTGAAGTTTTTAATATTTATACTATCCAAAAGAATGCAAATATTTACCCATCGTTTACATGGACACTAAAATTAATGAATATTCCATTAGCAATATTAATCAACATTTACTTGAGTCTGGCAATAAGTCTAGCAGTATTTTAAAAATTGCAAAAAACAAAAAAGGAGGCATGTATCTGCTATTAAGTAAGATAATAAGAACACGTATGCGCTTGTCGAGAACGGTGTCGTAGGCATAGCCGGTTTCGTTTCACAAAGTTCGAGTCTATGATGGTTATTTTATGTATTCAGGACGATGATGGTGTTGTTTGGAACGAACTTTAAAATGGGTCTATACTGCGTCACGCAAGAACGTTCCCAAAAAATAATTGTCATTAGTTATATACCATATACCCAGAACAGCAGACGAAGCCCATAGCTAATAGAAGACATATATTCGCTTGTTCAATTAAAAAACGCTCTTAATTATTTCAGCCTCCGTATCGGCTTGTCCAAATAAACTTGATTTCACTTTCTGTGTTAATAATTGTTTTTAAAAATTATCTCCCAAATTCGGAACATTTAAGTCCTCATCATATATACAATGCCTTAACCCTGTACCCTTTTTTTCTTTAGTCTGTCTATGTTTTTGCTTTAAGCTGTGTATTTTAATGTGAATATTTCCCAATCAAAGGCTATACTAATTAACACTAAAAATTAAGTCAGACATTGTGAAACTATACCTGAAGACACTTAAACTAGTTAGAAATAGGTAATTAGTCGTTTTACGAAAGTGGAACATGCACCGATTATAGATTTGCGAAATTTCTTATAACTTCATGACCTCTTGACTTTAATCGGTATAATATTAAACTAATATTCCTCCAACATAGATGTAATACTTATTTGAAGCGCTAAAAATTAAATTATTATTTCATAATTTTAAATTTGCAATGCGTTTATTTCGTAATTTTCTTTGGATGTATTTTTTAATTGCAGCTTAAACTTTCAGAAACGATTTTACAAAACACATTTTACTTAAATTTAAATTTTAGGAAATCTATGAGTGTTATAAAGGAAGTTTGAATACAAAATATGTTTCTAGTACATTTCAATTTTCTGCGTAACATATTTTTCTCTGATAAGATTTTTTTTTGTTAAATACGTAATATTACTTCTCTCATTTTTTATAAAATCAAAACCCCAGTATATTTTTTGCCTTTTCGAATAGCTCTTTAAAAAACGAATTTTTGAATTTATTGACAAGTTTTGGTTGTCAACTTTTTCTATGCATTTTCAATTGAGAAAAAATTCGTGTAAACGAAGAAATCATTAATATTGCTGTGACAACAAGAAACGGCAATTTTTTCAAAACCTACTAATGATTTTTTGAACACTTCAATGATCAAATCAATATTTATTCACTTATAATAAAGATTTTTAATATTTAAAGTTACTTTAAATAACTAGCAATTTAATAAAGAAATATTAGATTCGCTTTCAGAATGAAACCACAGAGCTAAGAAATTTAATTAATTTCGTTAATATTGCCTCGGAATTGTTTGGAAATTTTTGATATATATCCTTGGATTCATCATCATTCATCTCTTAAAGGGCTAACCGAAAATATACAAGGTGTTTGTTTTAAGAAGTAACTTTTTGCGAAATATAATGAAAATACTTGAACTTTGAATATTATTTTAAAAAAATATGTTACGCAGAAAAATGGTGTAAAAGTTAATATGCAACGTATCCAAAAAATTTCCAAAATAACCTTAATCCCGAAGATATGTATTATTATTATATATAGATATTTATAAACAACGTTGGATATGTCTTTCAAACCGGTATGTAAACATGTAATAAAGTATATATGTTTTATTTAAAAAATGACCATACTGTGTGTAATTGAGTGAAAATTGAAATAATACAAAAAAATTAAACATCAATCTACTGGAAACAACTTTTCCTTTCAAACTTTTTTTATAACACTCACAGATTGCGAGATAAGGTATGGGCCCCTCTTAAATCGGCCAGCTCTGTACAGAGTGTTTAATGAAAAAACAGTGTTATACTCAATGGTTGGTTAGTGAGAATATTAGTTGTCTCAGATAATATATAACCCATTTTTTTTCAGCATTTCCTTTTTGTGTTCACGTCTTTATCTCACTTATTAAATAAATACGGAATTTAATTTCAAACGTAGCGATTTCGTATGTGCGTAAGCTACCTACCCAATAGGTCATCGCCCATTTGATCCCATAAATATTCCATTGGGTTAAAGTCTGGACTGTGTGGAGGCGGTTTTAATGTTCATCTTATTTAAATAAATTTGTAGTGTTCTTGAGTTATATGGTCTGGCATTATAAAAAAATAAATAAAAAGGGAGACACTTCGAAAACATAGAGCTATGCGTCAACAGAAATCCAATAGTGTTGTTGGTGTTGGTGTGTTGGTGTAGTTTGGTGTTTCTGTAAAAGATAGACAAAGCTACAATAATTCAGATGTAACATAGTGAACCTTTTTTGTTAAGATTGATTTTTTTAATAGAAATTGACTTTGCTTTTAATTACAGTATTAGGGGGGTATAGTTTTATATTTGTTATATTGTTTTATATCAGCATAAGAGTGAGAATTATAGTTGGCGTTTTACTTTTCTGGAATGACGTCACGCTTGGTTCAAATCAATTGGTTCTTATATTATTTATATTTTAGCAATGAGTGATATGTATGATTGTTGGCTAAGTTGTTGAAAAAAAGCCAATATATTCAAAACTATTAGCTGTGATACAGAGTCACAATAAATCGATGTCAATGTTGACGAATATATTCCGAAAGCCGTATAACGACAACGAATTGTTTTCAAATATTATTGTCCAGAAAGGTAGTTGGGCATTCATACCTTAATATTTTCTATAACCATAGGTAATCATAATAATTTTTGTCTAAAATATTCTAAAAAAAAAGCTTCAGATACATCCGACTACTTCTTCTGTAACACAATAGAATAAAATGTATAATAAATATTTAAAAAAATCCTTCCAAGTTAGAAAATTCTCGATCCTTAGCCTTAAATTTTTTCGAAGATCACTTTTCTTGTAAATTGTAATTGTTAAATATTCAACATATTTTAAAGCATCGCATTAATGATAGGTCTTGTACAGGGTGGTCGTAGTTGGACTGTTTTAACAAGGGAAACCCTATTTCCGAACAGATCGAGCAAATTCGACTTACGGGGCTCTCTACCAACTGAGTTATAGTTAAGTCTCTTTTGAAAATTGTGCATAGTTTTTATATTTTTGAATATTTTGGATACGGATAAAGATATTATTTGGGCATGTCTTAAAGGCAAACGCAGAGCGTTCTCAGATTTTTCTACAGTCCTCCTGAGTATTCGAATATAAAATTTTCATTCATAAAGAGTTATGTCCAATTTTCAAAAGAGCCGAAAATTGAAAAATCCCTACATTTCAGTTGGTAATAAAAATGTTTCTTAAACATCAAACCCTTGAGATGTAAGTTGATTTTGGTTTTTGCTAATTTAAAAATAGGTTTGTTAAAACCCTCCAATTACGACCTTCCTGTACAGTATAGCGGGAAAAATATTTTCAGTATTTATTGAAATTTCAAAAATTAAAAAAATTTTCTTGATCCTATTGCTCTGTGCCGAATTAACAAATAGTTTGAAACAATTTACAAATTATTTTTATTTGCATTATTAATTGGTCCAAATGGCTGACGGAACTCCTTGATTGATTAATTGCGGGATGTCATGGGTATGTTTGGTTGTGTAAACTGCTTTATATTCAATTTGATGCCCGCGGTTTCATTTGGGATATTAATTTGTAGAAGAAGAGCGGTCGCCGGAGGATACCTCGTTGAAGATGGTTTAGGTCATCTAGGAGCCGACTGCATTAGAAATTTTAATAAGCCGGAGGTAAGATATTAAATTGCTATGCTAAAAGGCGTGGGATGCGAACGATGAATTATAATGAGAGCATTTTGGAGAGAACAACTATTTTTTTAAATTGCTTCTGCTACTGAGGACAGTCGTTTGCAAAATTATTTTCGTAGGTATTTTATATCAAGTTTTCAAATAATAATAAGAATTTTAGCCAGATTTACGTGCCTTATTCATCACACAAAATTTGATTCTTTTGTTATGTTTTCGAGGTGCAGTATCGAAATTTACAGAAAAAATCTGGTTTTTATTAATTGCTCCAACTTTTTAACTAATTTTGACAAAACTTGGCACGATTGTGTCCAAAAATGTCCAAAAATGCTTCGTTTTGATTATAAAATCTTGTTTCTCTAGATTTTGCTTTCAAACTAACCAAAACTAACAAATTTATAGCAGAGATAAATTTATTTTTGTTTAACCATTGCCCTTCGTAAGACAGGTTTAATTAATGTAAAAAGCGACACGCCAATGGTTTATCAATATAGCAAACATTTTTCAAAATAGGAGAAAATTTCACAATATTTCAACAACTTGTATCTCCGAAATGAAGCATTTTAGAACAGTATTTTAGCAGTTTATATAAACTTTTTTTTTCTGTAGAGATGACAGCCAATAATCATGAACCGTTTTACGAAAGTCATCAAAAAATAACTGCTTTGATAAAATTTATATTAATAAACCATTGGTTTATTATTTAATGAAAAAACAATTTTTTTCTACACATTTTGACACCGAATCTCGAAAACAAATTATGTTAGGACAAATATTACATCAAAAAATAGACTTATTCTGGTTTGACAAAAATGTCCTTAACATCTTTGAACCAAAATCTGAAACACTCTGTATATGTATATTGATTTTGGAGGTCCTCACTCGTAAAACCGGGATAAGTTGTTCTCATTGTTGTCTGGGGACAGGCGATGTCGACACAAAATATTCCGCTTCTATCACTCTATTAATATTTTAACATATGTTCATAAAGACGAATTAAAGTTTTTCATAAATATTCTACAAGAAATAGAAGCAATTTCTCTAGTCAACGAAATATTGAAGAACACGTTAAACAATCATCAATTCTTTTTGGTTTACGTCTCTATAATCCTCTTTCAGAACAGTGAAAATCTCAAAACTATCAAAAATTTCGAAAAACACCTTAAGACTTTTGTCAAAGAAACTTTCACAGGCTACTGTAATTATATTTACAAATCCTGGATTCATCTTTCGTTTGTTGATGAAATGAAAATCTGTAGGAGGTACAACAAAATCCTTTTATGGCAAAAATGCAAGATTCGAACATTTTTATTTGGTGCAAAGGAGTGTTTTTCTTTTAAGATCTGGTTCGAAACATCGCCCAATCTCAATTGGTTGACGTTTTTGAAAGAAACTTCCACAATTCACAAAACTTCTGGATTCCCTCTGCGTCGGTTGTTGTTTAATCGAAATTGCTGATGTTTCGCCAATCATCATTTTGGCGTCTTTACACCTTCACCGAAACTAGTTAAAACCGAAACTGTAACTAGTTTCAGTTAACCTCTGAAGAAGCCAAGGCAAGTTTGATTCATCAATGACCGCAGAAATCCTGCCTTAAGATATTGTTATGTATCAATACATTCTGTATCAGAATTTTTCAAGGCCATTAACTAGAAATCATTTCCTTCTTCCTTAAAAAATAACATTTACAGAAAAAATATAATTTTTGGTCCGTATCCTACGGGGTACCGTTATTTTTTGTCGTTTCTTTGAATAAATTTTTTCTGTCTTTTTTTATGACTAGTTTCTTTATACTTCTTTCGTAGTGCTATTTTAATAATCATGTATACAAGGAATTCTTTCATTACAACTTTGAGTGATTTTTTTGTTTTCAATAAATAGTAGAATTATGCTCCTAGTGCAATCGCAAGAAGATCCGAGTTTAAAAAGAGTGCTTTTGAAAAATCGTAGCTAGGCGGGGCAACTTCGTAGCGCGTAACGCGAAGCAGCTTTGTACTTTGAAAAGAAATATTGTCTTAGAGGGACGCATTGTTTTTTATCGTGTTCCTGCGGACCACTATAGAACCTTCTCAAAATCGATGTTATTTTATTGTGCATACACCCTGTATAAACCGTCGTTTACGTCTCGCTGAACTTCAAAGTTACGGTAACTTTGGCAAATATTATTTTTTTTACAAATAATTGCGTTGTCGAATGATATTTTTTGAAATATCTTGCGCTCATTTTTTTTTCATTTATCCTCAATAAAATTACCCACAAAAACGGAAATTTTTAGGATGTTTTAGAAATTTTTGCCCATAAACGACACACCCTCTATATATTTCAAACAATATTCGAAATACAGGTTATATATAGCCCTGGATCTCCCACGTTTCCTGGTATATGATTTTTTCCAATAGAGTAAGTGGTTTTCAAGAAAATGCTTGTGTTCTGAAACCATGCAGTACATGGTAATAGTAAAGAGAAATGGTGATTTTCATTTGGATTTTTTCAAATGTCTCGAACAGCATAAGTGATAGACGAAAACCGTAAATACAAAAATTGTAGCTTTCGATGTGGCCTATAACACTGTTTAAACCAATTGGCCATATTTTTCACGAATCTATTAGGTTTTTGTCTATAATTGAAAAACTCTGTAAATAATGGAAAAAATGCCTGAAATAAAAGTTAGGGTCCCAGATCTCTCGCATTTCCGGGTTCAGAAATTTTGCCGATTGGGTTAATAGTTTTCGAGAAAATATTTTTTTTCTGAAATTCAAAATATACCAAAAAGAATTTTCAAAAATAACAAAACAAATAATATATTGTTATTGAAAAAAATCACCAGCAAATTTCTATTTCATTTTATTTCATAACAAGCGGAGGAAAATAACAATTATTCGTTTTAAGCATGGGGTGGGCACCTTCAATAGAAATTGTTCAGAATTTTATTTAGAATCCAAGAATACATTAATACACAAGGTATTCAAATTAAAATTAGAAAACTGAAATTGACTACGGCTACAAGCCCTGTATATTTTAAAATATTTTTAAAAGTTGCGCTGCAAAATTCATAATATTAAAATACGGGAATCACTTTATCTATCAAAGCACGGTGTACGCTATTGATAGCAGATTAATGCATTCCGCATTTTTTTTTTAATTTATTTTTTTGTAATTGATTCGACTGGATCGATTGCTTCAAACTCGGTATATGAATATAAAATGGGAGAATTTCAAAGAATACTTTGCCCACAGCACAGTGCGTATATATTTATGGGCGTCTATAACAAATAATTAAAAAAAAACACGTACAAGATTAAACGAAACGATTAGCTTCAGGGTGAAATCCTGTTAATAACGAGATCTTAAACGAGATAGAAAAGTAATTGCGCGATCTAAAGATTAACTTTGGTTTGATCCTCGATATAGCAAAATCGGCTGCGTTTTTTTTTTCTCTAATGTCCTGGCTTTACGTATAAAACTATTGCGACAAACGTTGTTATAAATGTATTTTTTCCGCTGTCTCATCGCGGAGAAAGTCGTCGACTGTGGAAAAGAAAGACACTCCTTTTTCCGTATCTGCCATAGCGTTCGAAAAAGGAATAAAAAATTAGTGGGAACACATTTTAACACATTTTCCTGCAGTAGTTGTCTTTTATTTTGATATACGAGGTTATCCAAGAAGTACAAAGCTTTCAGAAAGCTTTACCTTTGCGATGTATTTTGTCACTTTTTAAAATTGCTTTTATTCTATACAGGTCGCATAGAAAGTATCAAAATGGTATTTTTTTAAATGGAGTCACCTGAATAATAGGAATTATTGAAAGTATGAATGCGAAACTCTATCAGTAATGTGTAACCATTGACCATATTTTATATCTAAATTATATTATTAATTAAATGTACTATGCTTTAAGGTATTTTCGCAAATCTATAGTTCTTCGTAATATATAGGTACATATATGTCTTGTTGCATCCAGTTGACAAATTGGTCTGGGGTTTGGTGTCTGGTTGTATGACGCGTTGATCACTCTTAATAAAACAAATTCTATACAATAATTAACTATAAACAATTATACAGATTATGGCAATTACAATTAACAATAAATTTATGAAACATGAAAATCAATTTATTGTATGACGTCAACTAACCAATGAAAACTAACTGAAAGTAATACGAAAAAGAAGGAAAATAAAAATTTACAATAAATTTTTGAAATATCAGCCGTCTCGTTCCAGGCTCTCTTGAAGCTATTGTTAACTGCACAATATTTGTGAATTTTCATCTTGTCTGGTGTGGCTGGTAGAGGTAAGTAATTTCTTTTATGTGTCTCCACCCGGGGATCTGGGTGGCAAATTTTAAAACCCGGAACTATACCCCTCAAAGTGGGATATAACCTGCAGCCTTAATAAATTATATCACATTCCAAATTCCATAAGCAACGAGAATCAGGAAAATTTTGATATAGAAAACACCATACGAGAAGAGTTAATTATAGGACACTCTAACCTCATTCGACAGGAAATTGAAAATTGGATTCCCTGGTTAATTAAAAATATGGTGTTGCATTAAATAATGCCTAAGATGGGAAGTTCTTATTCATCTTAAGATTATGGTTTATTGTTACACGCTACTGTCAATTTTACTAACAAAAGCAAAATTATTTTGAAAGCGTATTTTAAAAAATACAAGTTTGACATTTTTAACACTTTTGAGATAATTTGTATATTCTGTTTGGTTGGGTTCGTTCATTCAAGTTGAAATTTCAGACATATTTTATGTAACTTTACTTCCCACAGCTACGTTTGTTATCACAAATGACAAATTTTTAATTTCAGAAATAGACCTTTTTTTGCAATATGGATAATTGCTAATTCAGGTTGAAAAAAAGGCCAATATAAACTGCCCTAGATACAAATTGGTTAAGCAAATCTTGTGTAGTATTTTTAAAAGTACATATTTGCAAAAATTAATAACGTAGTTGAACCAGATGTTGGTTCTACAACTATAGCTATATAACTATATAGCATGGAGCGTATATTGTCGCGAAAGAAGAAAAAACAATACAAATACAGAATACATTCAGCATACTAATAGCTTCAGTATAACTTAAAATTATTCCAAATTCTAGCCATCAAGAAATTTTTACAATTTTGGTATAACCAAGAATAAAAAATACTGGAGAAAGAAACGAAAATATATGGAAAGTTACGAATTTTGTTCCTAATAAATAAATAATAATTCTTAGATGTTACTAATTTCGTCAAACTAATTTTTCTGTTATGTTTTAAATGAAACAGTTTGTATCCAACTATTTTATCACGTTCAACTATTGCGCCTGTTATTAAGGTTTGCTTATACCCTTCGATTGGACAAAAATACATAGACTTATCGCCATTAAATTAAAATAAAAGCGGTACCTTTAAAAAAAAACATATTTTCTATTGGCATGATTTCATGAATGAAATACCAGTTTTCATTCCATAAGAACAACCTCTCGAGTACTTCCCAAGATAGTATTGGCTACATTATAACTTAAAACCATTACAAATTTTAGCCATCAAGAAATTTTTACAATTTCGGTAGAACCAAAAATTAATAATACTTTAAAGTTACGAATTCTGTTAATAATAAATAAATAATAAATCTTAGATATTATTACTAATTTTTTCAAACTAATTTTTGCTTGATTTTTAAATAAAACAAAAGGGGTACGGCCCGTATTATTTAAAATATTTTTAAAATGTCCATCTTAGGATTTTATGCAACCTCTATTATTTTTAAAGAATAAATAAGTAAAGGACGTAGTTTTTTGTCACACCGTGTCCCCTTGTATGTTTATGTACATGCAAGCATTTATTTCCTCCCATTTTGTTTAATAAAAAGTACCCGAACAAGAACGATAACTAACATATATTTAAATTAAAATTTGAAAACAGCGGAGTTGAAGCTAACCCTGTAGCCTCAATTAAGGAGATTATTATTATTATTATTATTATTATTATTATTATTATTATTATTATTATTATTATTATTGTTATTATTATTATTATTATTATTATTATTATTATTATTATTATTATTATTATTATTATTATTATTATACTATTAGATAGATTAGAAAAATACTATTACTAATTTCTTCAAGCCAATGTTTTTCTGATTTTTTAAATTAAACACCTTGTATCTAACTTTTCTATCACTACCACTTTTATTAAGGTTTCGCTATACCTATCGATCATTAAAAAAATACATTATCAATTTCCCTGTTTTCATAATACAACCTGCATTATTGAAAATATTTTTAAAATATACAAAACTTATATTAAAACCTCGTATAACGTACGTGCAGGAAATCGTTTACTCTCGTTTTGTTTATTAAATAGTACCAGAACGAAACTGAAAACTACTAACCAAAATGAACAGACAGTACCAGTTCCACATCGTTCGCCTCACGGATTCCGGCAAGCATCAACAATAAACGTCACGCACTTTTCGACTCGATTACGCGCGCAAAATGTAGCCCGGTACCCCCTGGTAAACGAGTACAATAAGCGGTACCAACTGCGAACAGCTTCTGCCGCGCTCCGGTGCGAGTGCGGAACAGTTCGCGATATGCTGAGTGTGTGTGGTGGGTGTTTCCCCGCCAAAAAGGAGTCAGAGGTCGGCAAGAGCAAATTCAACGCAAGGCTACGAGTGTTGCGCCCAGCTAAAATAACGTTTTGATTGTTGGTCGTTTTGTAGGTCGATCGGAAAAAAACGAGAGCCCAGTTGGGGGTGCCACATGGTAGATCTTAATTTGCAAGTATGGTCTGTTCATAGATATCAGAAAGTGACCAATCGCTTTTGAATGGCAATGGCAATGGTGGTCATTAACATACAATGCAACAAGATTATTACCTATGGTTTCTGAATTTAAATTCAGCTAAAATTGAGGTCCGTAATAGAAAATAATTTTATACCTACCTGTGTTTAATATTCTTTGGTTTGGTATAGTTTAAGTTTATTAGTAATTATTCTTATTTCGTGTGTAATACAGTGTGTGTTGAATCGTGTGCGAATTATGCAAAATATGTGCGAGTCAAGTGTATCTCAGGAGATGCTCCCGCCGAAATGTTGAAAACAATATTCTATTGAGACTAAGGAAGTTATAAACAATGTTAATTTGACTCTCATTGAACGCGGTGCCAGCAAGCAAGCATCTTTTGAAGAAACCGCCACATTGACGAAAATTCCAACATCAACTGTATCGAAAATTGTGAATAATCCCATTTTAGCGAGGAAAAAAAGAAGCGATGCTCACATTTTCTCGAGTGTAGATCAAAGTGATCAAGATATAATACGGCCTAAAATTTACCAGTTATACGAGGAACAAAGCATGCTTACATACAGATACAGATATCTTAATAAAGAGGCTTGAAAAAGATGAAACCGGTGGTAAATGTGGCAGAACTACCTTATGGAGGTGTATTCAACACATGGGTTTTAGATTTAAAAAAAATTGACAAAAGGCAAGTTTAAGCGGAATCTTTTAGAACTCGGAAATGGCGACTGGAATATCTAGAAAAAATTACGATTTACAGAGAACAACACAGGGCAAATATTTACATGGATGAAACCTGGTTCGACACTTATGATACCCCGGAAAAGGGTTGGGTTGACTCAATTGATAAGTGTAAAACAAACGCGCCATCAAAAAGAGGTAAAAGAATAAGTATTTTGCATGCTGGCTCTAAGGATGGTTGGATTCCAAATGGACTTTCTCTGTCTGCGAAAGATATTAAAGATTTTTCTCTGAATTACCATGAAGGCACCACCGCTGATTTATTTGAAAGTTGGTTTAAAAACAAACTAGTTCCAAACATTCCTCCTAATAGCGTCATTGTAATAGACAATGCAAGTTATCACAGTAGACAGTTGACTAAATCCAAACAATCCAAAATTACATGTATAATAACGACATTTATTTTCACGAAGATTATACCAAGAGCAATTAATTGAGGTTCTACAAAGCTTGAACCTACAAAAAGAATACGTCTGTGATAATTATGCAAAAAATCTTTGCACTGTATATTTAATCCCATTGAACATTTTTGGCGCCAACTGAAATCTGCCATTTGTCGTAATAATGTTTCTTCCCGAACTTGAAGTTTCACCTTTTATATTAAATTAAATCAAAACAAAACGAATTTATTTGTCAGAATATACAGAAACAATAGTAATTCTGCATTACACTTGCTCAGTAAAAGTGACTATCCAGCGATTATAAAAAAAAAACGATTACACAGGAGCTGAACATACCTGTGATGTGCAGACACGTATTAAATGAAAAATTATATATTATAAGTATAAGATAACTATTTTTACATACTGAAGATAGAACTAAATAAGATGTCGTTCATTAGAGGGAGAAGACGCGCGCGCAGGCAGAAAGAAAGGAAATGGAGACAGAGCCTCGATAGCGACAGCTGGAGCTACAGAAAAGCATAACAGAATAGTATACATGAGAAAAAAAGGAAAGAAAAGCTGCAATTATTTTACGGCATAATATTTTGTTACAGTAAAAGATGTTTTTTAATGTTTCTTACTAAAGTTCTATTTTTTTGCAATTTAATATGACTAGGTATGGCATTCCAATTACTAGCAGCAACATAGAAAGACTTTTGAAAATTTGCAGTTTTGTGATGCGGCAATCTAAAATCAGTTATATATCTGGTGTTATGATAATCAAGAATTAGGCTGATCAGAATTTAGATGTGGTTTTATGTGACGTCTAAAGGGTATGTTGTAAGCAAACCTCAAGCAGCGTTAATATCATGTTGTCACAAAGATAGTATAGATAGCAAATGTTACTATTTACAAAACTTCTGGATTCCTCCTGTGTCGTATTTTGCTGAGTCGAACTTGCTGACGTTTCGCCAATCATCCTGGTATGTGAGCCGGTCTCGCCAATATATTCTTTGCCGCATATGCATGGAATGCTGTAAACTCCTGGCATCTCAAATGGAAGTTTGTCTTTGACGGATCGAAGATGTTGAGAGATTTTTGAACAAGTGCTTATTATTTATTTATCGTATGGCTCTACAAGTGCTATATAATAGGTTACAAACAAAATTCTTATGAAAGGTAGGTATAAATGACAATTAATACAAGTAATGTAAAACACAGTAATACACATTAAATATGACACAGACAGTTAATATAACAGGTGCATGCGAGCAACCTAGCGGTATGGGAAAATCAAATCTACAGGTCCAAATCCAGTTCAGATAACCATGCAATGGCAGCGGGGCTTGCATCAGTAAAGTCTTTCCATTGTCCAGTAAATCTTCTCAGCGGGCAGTCTTGGACTATATGTGTTAACGTTTGCTCTTCAGCTCCACAGTCACATGCTGGATTGTCGGCAATTCCCCATTTGTGCATCGCTGATCTCGTTTTTGCATGTCCAGTTCTAACTCTATTTAATAGGGACCATGTTTTACGAGGTAGTTGCATCCCTGGGAGCTGTTTATTAGGATCTTCTATGTTGTGTTGATTGACATTGCTGTTATTCCATACGGATGTCCATGATTCAGAAGCGTCGTAGGTTTTTCCTGGAGCAAGTGCTTCCAAGTTCCATATTGGGGCCCTTGATTTCAGTCGATTCACACAGGGTTCATCGATTACCTTGTGAATAGGCCACGTTCTTGGCTGGTCTGGGTGATTTATCTTTTGCCATTCTTGGAATGTAGCCTGTTGTCTTCGGATTCCTGGGGGAGCGATATTTGATAGTACGTGGAGCCATGGTAAAGGAGTCGACTTCAATGTCCCTGTTACTACTCTCATGGCTTCATTAAGTTGGGCGTCAATCTTATTTACATGAGAGCTTCTGTCCCATACAGGAGCGCAATACTCCGCTACAGAGTACACAAGTGATTGTGTTGCAGTGCGTAAGGTAGCTGCATTTGCTCCCCATGTGGTGCCTGCCAATTTACGTATGATGTTGTTTCGGGTTTTAAGTTTCTGGCATGTCAATTCAAGGTGCTTTTTAAAGGTGAGAGACCTATCGAGGACTACGCCTAGATATTTGCGGTGTTTGTTGTGTTTGACTGGTTCTCCACAAAACGTGACATTTAGTTCTCTGTGCGCCATCCTGTTATTTAAGTGGAAGGCACATGTCTCTGTTTTATTTGGGTTCGGGCGCAGTCTCCATTTTTGGAAGTATTGGTTTAAAGTTTCTACGTCGGCTGTTATGGTTGTTTTTCCTTCTTCAAGGTGTTTATTTTGAGTGGCTATAGCCATGTCGTCTGCGTAACAAAACTTACGTGACGTAGTATTTGGGGTGTCACTTATGTAAACATTAAAAAGTAGTGGAGCCAGTACTGAGCCTTGAGGGAGACCGTTTTTAATGTTTCTTGATTTGGTACTTGAAGTGCTAAATGTGGTTTAAGTAATGATTCTGTAAAACTTTCGATATGTGGTCAGTGATGTATTGAAAGTAAGGAAGGACAACAGTATCAAGTGTGGGATTGCTTTCAGGCTTATTGATATTGGAAGATTGTGGTGAAGTGTATTTTGTGGTGGAACGCTTAATATACTTTTTACAAAACTTCTGGATTCCTCCTGTGTCGGTTTTTGCTGTTGACTGTGACAGTTTCAGTCAAGCTCTGAAGAAACCAACAAGATGATTGGCGAAACGTCAGCAAGTCTGACTCTTCAAAAACCGACGCAGGAGGAATCCGGAAAATTTGTAAAACAGTAGTCTGTGGAAGTTTCTTTGAAAAAAATTAACGCTTAATATCTTTAATGTGGAAATTATTAGAAAGAGGAGCAGAGGTAAGGTATTTAAATTTGCAAAGGTGTAGTTGAATCTAGGCCTCCTGTGTCAATTAAGATAAAATATCACCTAAACATGCATCTGTTTCCTTCGAACGTTCGTTTTCATTTGTAATAGCTAAATTATATACCACCTACTCTTAGACAATTAACTGGTGATAGATTTAAAAAACCATCAGACCAGGTGTTCAGCATTTTCTGGCTGTTACTTCTTTATACCGCACCCTTCTTCTGTGCTTCTGTTTTAACGTATATCCAATAAACATATCCATGACTCACAAAGATACATACAAATGTGTACATTAAAAACCTTTTATTTTGCAATGTATAAATGATAACAGATGCTTGGACAATCAGGCAATATTAACCCGTGTGATCACGAGGAATCACTTTACAGTGTTGAATTAAGATGCTTGAAACACAAGTTTTCTAAAATGTAAAAAAACCCCTTATCTATTAGAACATATTAGATATTAGAACAAAACTTAACAAAATTAAAACTACGTATGTCAGGTAAACTTTAGATACCATAATAATAAAAATAGTAAGAATAATAATAATAAATTAATTAAATTTAATTTTAAAAAATTGGCAATGATGTTGAACTAATTCGAACTTATCGGGAATTGGCCTGTTTGTGCGTCGTTACAATATACAAATTGAAACAGTGGGGTTGTTCCATAGGGCATATTGACCCATAATCTGGTGATCTGCTAGCAATACAACCTTTGAATGCGAGGGAGAGCCAACGTCTGTTGCTAATCGTTGGGAAAAATGGTTTCGATCCTTTTAAATATACCTGGAAGCATCAAATATAGACCAGGCGGCAAAAAAACGGACAACACTGTTACACAGCGCTGGCACCGCCCTTCAAGATGTCTGTTGCAGCCTCCCTGGAGCTCATGCGGCATCAAAAGATGATGAAAGTAAGAAGATCGACGTGTATAAAGTTGCTCTTGAGAAGCTGAACGAGTATTTCCTCCCAAAGCAGTGCAGGGTATAGGAATGGTATATTTTTCGAGTAACTAAGCATGAGGAAGGTGTAAAATTTTATAAATTCCTGGTCCGACTAAGAAATCAAGCTTCCAAGTGTTGTAAATTTAATAATTTGCATGAGCATTTGATAGTTCAAATCTTTGAAAAACTAAGGAAAAAAATGTTATCTAGGGGAGATTCGATTGCTTTAAATGCAATCATTCTCAAGGTAATGCTCTAGAAATAGTTAACCGACAACTAAAGGGATTTTCTGAACAAAAACAGAATTTCTTGATTTAAACCATGTATCACATAAAAAAGAGTGTAGTCGATGCGGGGGAAATCGAACATTGAATTTTCCAAAATATCCAGCAAAGTTAAAAACATGTAGTAAATGAAAATTATTGTTTTACTAATCCTCACACGCGATGTTACCAAGACGAAATCCAAGTACACACAAACGAAAGCAACAAACATAACCCAATTCCGACAACAGCTAGAGTTTTTGCAAATTTTTCGAGTGCAAAATCCAAGTCAGAAAGAGTAGATTATGTAGACGCTGAAGAACAGATCTACCTTTTCCAAAAAGCAATATAATAGATGGTAAAACGTAGAATATTTTAAAACAAAAGAACGCAAAAGTGTGGGATCAAATAAAAAGACCGAAAAAAAAAAGATAATTTATGGAAGTAAAAATCCTTTAAACATTTTGTGATAAAAGATGAGACTAGATGCTTGTTGGGTAAAAATACCGCTTTGGGTGTTCTTAGAATCGGAATAAGCGTCAACACAATACAACAGTTCCCAAAATTTAAGGACATAATTATTAAAATTCCAATGAATCAATTTTTCAAATTTTTAAATTTTGTCGGTAAATGGATCGCGAATCTTTCTACTTTGAGAGATCCAATAAGAAGGCTGCTGTGTTTAAAACAAGGTAAGCATGCGAACATTGAAAATTGCTGGAAACATTAGCAAAATGATGCGTTTGTAAAACTGAAGGATAGTTTACTTAACATAAAAAGTTTAGGATATTATAATCCCAACAACAAAACGCAAGTAATAGCCGATGCCAGTTCCGTCGGGCTGGGCGCAGTTTTAATCCAGTATGATGCTTCGGGGCCACGTAAAATTGCTTAAGGGAACAGAAGCTCTATTTTGGTTTGGTCAGTAGAATCATGTACTTCGATTAGCGATGAAAAGTATGTCCACCAAATAATTGGAATATGCAAAATCTAGAGCACTGACATTGTCGGGGATAAATGAGTCATCACTAGACGATTACGAAATTCAAAATGTAAAAGAAGAGGAAACAAAATAGTTATTCCGGTAAACTTGAGACTAACAGTATTACCTTAAGGACACCCAGATGTTGTTGCCATGAAACAAAGGCTGAGAACTAAGGTCTGGTGGCGAAAAATCGATTACGCGACTGAAAAGTTGATAAAAGTCTTAGTATCGGCATGGAACGAAGAGAGCTTCCTACAGCACCACGCGTTGATGTTACAATAGATTTCATGGTGCCCTTACCTAGTGAGGATTATGTATTCGTTGTCGTCGATTACTACAGCAGATATAAAGAAGTTCAATAACTGCTGATAATGAAGGCAATTCATCTCGGAAGATTTTGTTTAAAATATAAAAAAAATAAATAATAAAAACAATAAAAAATATTTTTAAAAAATATGATCTGAATTTTTTTTATTAACAAAGTGGAAGAATTTGAAAAGGAATTTTAAACGAAATTAAAAACTGGAGTGTTCCACCCTGTATACTTAAAAATAATTTTAAATTGCTCATCCTAACAATCTTTAGCACTTTTGTATTTACCATTTTATCATAACTCTTGAAACCAATGAGATAATGAACTCTACTCTATTGTTGACTCACACTGTACAAAAGGTGCATGTTTTCGAATAATAAAACATTTACTGCACTTTATTGCTAAATAAAGACCCCGTCTGGTCCTTTTCGATACGGCACTTTCTTATATATGAATAGATTCATAGAATTACCCATGGTGAACCCATACCGTAGGATGTTCCGAGTAATAGGCAAAAAGCAAAAGGTTCTTTGTTTAATTAATGAAATTAGATTGCAAACAGAATCCGATAGTTCACAGGGGTGACAAATCATCTCGGAAGAACTTAAAAGATTTTGTTTAAAACGCTACTGCATTCAACTTCTGACTGGCCTCAACAAAATGGAGAAGTAGAGAGACAAAACAAAGACATCTTAAAGAAGTTAAGGATAAGTCATGCAAAAAATTCAAATCGGAAACAAGACTTGATAGACTATTTAATTATGTACAACAGCACTCAGCTACCGGTAAAACACCCAGTATTGAAATGTCTAAACAATAATTTGCTGCTGATGATGTCAGAGACAACGATAAAATAGAAAAATAAAAAGGAAACCAGTACGGACAGGAAAAGCAAGGCTAAAGAAAATGATATATAGAAATTGGCTATAAAGTATATATACAAACCTTGACTAAAAATAATGAAGTAACTCTAACGTTTGATCCGATACCACACGACGTTATCGCGAAGGGAAATAGTAACATAGAAATAAGACACAAAAATTTCTTGTAATCATTGAAAATTTTATGCTTAATTACTAATTGTTTAATAGTTCTTTTTTGAAAAACCTATAATTTTATTTCATTATTGTTTTATATTTTGCAATTTCGCTAACTAGTAAACGATAATAGTAATACCGAGTTTTCACGATTACTAAATTTTGGAAAAAATAGAATGCTATAGAACTAAATGTGCAAACCTATTTACCTAGAAAATAATCAAAGTATATGGGAAATTCACAGAGTATTATTATCATCATAATTATTATTATTATTATCACTATTATTTTCAATAGAAAGGTAATAAAATGTTTCTAGAATTTCAAGTTAATTGATAAATTAGCCTAATAAGCCAAAAAAAAAAATTAGTTTTTATAAAGTGATGTCAGAAGAGATTAAATAAAATTGAAGGACCGGTACATTTTTTTTAAAGGCAGGTTTACCGGCTCTCCAAAAATACCAAAACTAGGGCCAATAATAAATTGATATGTGACATGATTGAATGTGCACGTTTGTAATATAATTACGTCGACATCAATTTGAATTTTTCGTTCATTTTGAATATGTAGGTTCCATTAAAAATTGTTTTCCAACAGAAGACCGGAAAATGGCTATCGCAAAAAATTTAAAAAGTCCAAAGGTTTACAATTTTTAATAAGCTTTTCGATTTCGTTGGAAAATATTGACACTAAGGGAACATAACGACTTTAGTAAATTAATTTTGGTAGTGATCGAAAAAACTTCGAGGACAGATTTAATAACAATTTTTGAATTATCTTTATCATTATCATTAACCCTACTTGCATGAAACATTGCAAACTATATCTACTGAAGAGAGTATCAAAACTCCAAAGAAATTATCAAAAAGCATACATGAGATTGTAAGTAAATAAATTCAATAAATCAAAGCTCAGAAATCTCTTAACATTCTGAATATCTACGCAAAATCCAGATAACACTTCATGAGAAGAAAAAAATGGAGAGTTTGTAAGGAAATAATTTTCGAAAATCAAAATTGAAGAATCCCTTTATATTTTAAATATCCATTTAAAACCAAGATAAGACTCCATGAGAGGCGAGTATCAATACCCTTAAACAAAATTATTAAAATACAAATATAAACTTTTATTTGACCACGCAAACCCAAATTGAGAAATCTTTTAACGTTCTGAATATCCATGTATACCTAGATTATACCGCATGAGAAGAGAGAAAAACCGAAACCCAGAGAACCCCAAAAAAAGTTATTATGAAATGTCAAATCACATCAGACGAGTTCAATTTCAATTTCATTTTCAACGTTCAGAATATCCATGCATGACCCAAATAGCATGTCTTGCAGTTCTATGCGAAGGTGCTCTATATGTTTTTGCTGCCATTTACCACTACTAGCTATAAATCTCAACAGTAGGTATCCCTCTAGGTCACCACATGCTCGCCGTTGCATATTTATTAAATTAGACAATCATTATTTCTTGCGTTTTCGCTCGGACGCCATAATCAACCATTCACTGTTTACCACACCTTTCATTAAATCGCCATTAATAACGACTATTTCGAGACGTTTTTTGACCTTACGTTTTCTGACAACAAAATTAAACGCGTTCTAGTAAACAATGGGTTGTATTTTTCCCATAGTTTTCCATCGGAACAAATAATCACAATAGACAAGGAATAATTAGATTCCTGAAAGGACGCTGAAGATGACGGAATAATTAGTAATCGTGCATAAACATTAAGCAAACGTATTTTAATTTAATTTAATTAATAAATGTTGTTAATATTTTCAAAACTAGCTCTGGTTTACGTGAAGTAAGTCGTAAGAAAGACAAAAAGACTATTCTTCTTTGGTACGTTTCGCCTCTATATTAAAGCTTTTTCAACCGTACCTGACAGAATAACTTTTACAGAAATTATACATTGAAAAATATTTAAAACTTGCTCACTAATGAGATAATGAATTGTACTTTATCGTTGACTCTTCTTGTACAGTGGTGAATTTTTAATAGCAAAGCTATCGAAGATGATTTTCATCATAAAATTTAATTTTCAAATTATTTGCATTCTTTTAGAGTAACGAAATCCGACCAGCATTAAGTGGAGAGAACGATCAACCAAAACGAAAAATATCAACTAGGCTCAAAGAACACGAAAGAGCCGACTAAGATAAATAAACTCATCAGCTGTTGCCGAATACAATCAACAATCACGAAACCGGACATAAAGTTTTACTCAATAAAATTAAAATTCTTGCATGTAATCAATTCTTCCACCAACGAAAAATCCGAGAGTCTATAGAAATCTTTAAACAACCTAATAATAATAATCATCTTTATTTCAAATTGTGTTAGTATATTACAAAATACAAAAATACAACGGAAATTGCGTCTAATATCTAGAGATACTATACAATGAACCATAAGATATAAAAATTCTTACATTACTTTCTCACAATAGTCTTTTATTGACTAGGGTTCTCTCAGAGTTAATCTATGCATTGGGTAACTTACATTTCGCGGTCTAGTGTTTGGGATGATATATGCAGTTCGAAATATTCCCGATTTTTAAAAAAGAAATTGAGTGACTCGTAAATATAGACACCGTATACTGTCATTAAACCTTCCATCTGAAAAATTCCTCGACAACTATCTCCACACTTCATCTTTTTAATTAGCCTCATAACTATCTTCTGAAGTTCAAATAATCTTTGTACTGCGCTGTGCCCTCCCCAATAAATAATTCCATATTTCAAAATGGACAGAAAATTGGCAAAATATAAAATTTTTGTTGTATTGTAGTCCTAACTACTCTAATTCCAACAAACAGAATTTAACAATTTTATTAAACTATCAATATGCCCATTCCAGTCCACAAATTCGTCTATATTTACTCCTAAAAACTTTACACTATCTACTATAATGATAACATGCTTATCACATTCCAAATAGGGTGGTTTATACAATTTACACTGTGTTCGAAAGAAAATAGCGTGTGATTTATCTTTATTTAAAATTAATTCGGTTTCTTTAAACCAATTGTCGGCTTTTACAAACAACTTACTACCATTGTTCAGAACCTGAGTAATATCTGTACCATCCACAAGTTTGTGTGGTCTGCATACCACACAATGCTTTCACTATTTAGTTGTGTAATCGAATATATGTCATTTATATATATATATATATATATATATATATATATATATATATATATATATATATATATATATATATATATATATATATATATATATATATATATATATATATATATATATATATATATATATATATCCATTTCTTCCGGGTCACCCATCTTATATAATGGCTTGATTACAGCTCTTTCATCTGGTGACACCGGTCTGAGGAACATTGTTTGGTTGTTAATTGGTATTTTACAACTGTTTAAGCTCCGATTGTTGATTAGATCTGGTATAATTTATAATAAATACTCATTATAACGATTTGCTACTTCCGTAGGGTCACCTTGCATTTGCAGATTACTTTTGTTGTTTTTATCTAAAATGTCGTTGCAAATTGACAACAAACATTTTGTTTTATTTGTTTTATTATCTTCTGTCTGTATTCTTCAGCTCTGGAGGTTTTTAAGAGTTTGTCGTATTCTTTTTTTGTTTGGTTATAAAGCGATTTAAAATAAGCATTATTTCTAGAGAGTATAAGTAAAATGTTTAGTTTAATTTTAATATCTAGAATTTGCTGGTTATTTCTATCAGAGTGGTTTTTTCTTTTATTTATCAACTTCAACGGGAAATAATAATTGAAAGATCTACCAAAAGGATTTAAAAAATTAGACCATGGTCCATTAACGTTTTGTTCTCGGACCTTATATACATCATTCCATTTCTCTTCAGATATACACTCTAAAAATTTTTGTTTATTTTCGTTTGAGAAAATTCTCACATAATTAGACTTTTTGTGCCACGGTTTTAATAGAAATTCAATTTTCTGTGCTGTATGGTCCCAGATAAATGTATCTAATACTAAGCTATGTACAAAATCACAATTTACAAATATATTGTCTATACAGCTTGATGTCTCTAAAGTTATTCTTGTGTTTTGAAAAGTTGTAGGCGCTATATTAAAAGACGACAAAAGTGAAGTTAAATTTGTATCATTGACATTGCCCTTTAAACATTTCTATGTTAAAATCACCAGCCATAACAATTTTTTTCTTTTCGTTAATAAATTGGGGCAGTACCTTTTCGGTGCAATGTAAGAAGGCATGTATATCACCCTGAGGTGGTCTGTAGATTGATAGCACTATAAATTGTTCCTCAAACAATATACAAGCAGATATAGAGTCAAGCTCTGAAGAAGCCAACAGGATGATTCGCAAAACATTAGCAAGTTCGACTCAGAAAAAAGCAATGCAGGAGGAATCCACAAATTTTGTAAAATGTATTACCGCAGCCTGTGGAAGTTTCTTTGAAAAATTTAAGAACACAATCTATTTACAGAGCAATATATGGTAATATCAAAACAAAAATAATATTTAGTAGCCAAAGCAAAAGTCCATTCAGTCTGCAGTTTAATATCTCACATACATTTGACAAATGAGAATATCCAAGTACGCTAACCAATTCGGGCAGTTTATGACGTTAGGTAACAATTTATAAATGAGTATAACTGATATGCACTTGCGCCTCCGTTCAAGACCATTTGAAATAAATTTATTTATATAAAATGCATATATACGAGGTGTGTTCAAAAAGTAAGGCGACTTTCGTAATTGTACGTACATTTGATATTCGATATTTTTTTTATGTTGGTACACATGTCCCTAGCATATGTTTACAGTTTCAGCCAGTTTGCACGTTTACTTTGTGAGACAGAAGCGTTAGACGTATTTTGTGTGCTAAAATTGAAAAAAGGATTTGCATATACTTTTATGTAAAAAATGGAATACAGTGCTGCGATGGCGAACGTCACTCACTGAGTGGAAATCCTGTAGTCACCATTAACATTAATTAACATTAACAATTAGCATTAATTCTGAAGAATGATTTGAATATTTTATATCCTATAATTTCTTTAAAAATGATATGCAATTCAAAATGTTATTCTTTCAGGTAGGGTCGAAAAGCGTCAATGTAGAGTTCAAACGTCTCAAAGAACAGCCTTTTGGTTTTTCCTACGGCGTAATCTCATAAAACACGAAAGCCAAACAATATTTTCAAAACTTTTTCATATTTATATTCTTGCTCACACCAACTCGTCAATAATGGACATTTGCTGTAACTTTTGAAAAGTGTTGGATTTTGTACATTTAAAATTACTTCGTTGTTATCATTTGTTGTTTTTTCACACTCGGAGCGCAGTCTTGGTGGACAAAATTTTCATGGAGAAAGTTTATAATCGAAGCTTGATGACCTCTAGTGTAATTACAAGCTTGGAACTATGAATTTTTTCACAATCCGTTCTTTCGCGGTATCCTATTTTCTTCTGGGTAACCCAGACCGGCTTCTGGGAAACGGAAAACAATCAATTGCGCGGGAAGCTATTGTTCCATTTGCAAAGAAAAAACTGTTTTCACTTCGTCACATGATAATTTGGGTGTTTAACAAATCACATCCATTGTGCGCGCTAGACGTCTTCAAGGTCTCGTTTAGGAAGAAAATGAAAGTGGTTCTAGAGGAAGTACGTAAAAGTTTTCATTATAATACTAATGACCGGGCGGGGCCGCCATCTACGGGAAAACGTAATTTTCGCTTTCAAAGATGAATTTGGTGTTGACTTCTTCCAGTACGCATGAAATAGGTATGTCGGTGTAATGCTTAATGAAAATGGCTTTCCCAAAGGAGATTGAGAAACAACGTTAAGTGTTTCTGTACTGGCCTATGTAAATCTAAAAGGGAAACAACGTATAAATATACTGGGTTATTCAACTTATTCGACACGAAGTGTTGTTTTTAGGATTTGGTTAGAGACTAACTAATGTGAAAAATATACAATGTGTTTAAAAGATAGAAACAAACATTTGAAAAAGCTGTATTTTAGAAATATTTGAATTTTATACAGGATATCTTAAAAACACGAAATGTATCAAAGTTTTATTTTTTTATGGATCACCATATATGCCATTTCAGATGAGTTTAATACAGATTTGATGAATTGAAATATATGAAATTAAACTTAAATTGATTATTTTCTCAGCCGGTCTTTTCCTTTTCTTAAGCAAATTAAAACGGGGGTATAATAAATTATGAAGTTTTATGTAGCACTTGTAAAATTTTTACCAACTTATGCAGAGTGCCTAAAAAATAAGATCAAATAATCATTATTTAAACAATTATAATTAGTTCGTTTCAAATGTTCAAATGGTTAATCGATTGGGTTCAAATTTTTCTAAGTGTAATGTGCTTACTGTATTGAATCGACTAAGTGAGGTTAAAGACTTGGGGATCGTATTCGATTCCATACTTACTTTTATACCTTATATTCAGCAATTAGTATTATCGGCACTTCAGCACTACCTGAACTATTAGAACTCCGAACTGTTGATACGTGAGATCTAAATTAGAATATAGGTCATTGGTGTGGCATCCAGTATATCAATGTCATGCCGGTTCCTTAAATACTCAATTTTTAAAGAAGATAATATGTATCCTCACAGAGCAGGTCACCATCAGGTCCTATTACGGAGGATCGGGAAATCATCTCTGGAGGTCAGGTCAAATTTCTGTATGGGCTTTTGCATGGTGCGGTGACCTCTGAGTAGTTTTTAAGCAAAGTAAAATTTTACGTCTTCACAATTGAAGTCAGATTTAGGCCTACATTCTATCTCCTTACTCCCAGGAAAAATGTTTTATATCAGTCAACAATTATGTTGATGTGTGGTATGGTCTGTTCATAGATATAAGAATGTGCCCAAACGCTTTAGAACGGATTATCCAAGGATGATGATGCAACAAGATTATTATTATTAATTAAGGTATTTATGAATTAAGCAATTATTAATTATTAATAAATTGGTCACTTTCTTATATTTATGAACAGACCATAACTTCAATATTGTTTTAGATATGTTATTGATATTGTTGACGGTTTTTTGGTTCACGCGCAAAGCTTATAACTGCTTAGAGTACGTGTGCGAATAATTAGCTTGCTTGTATTTTGTACTGTATTTTCATTATTTTTCCCTTATTTATATATTATCTTTAATTGGGTGTAAACTTGTTGAAAATATATCTGCATATTATAATTTTGCTGTGTCAATAGCAGATGTAAAATTGTCTATCGACTATGAACAAAAATTAGTTTATGTATTTAATACACACACTTGGGTATGTTTCGCACTTTTGGGATACCCTGTACAACATGAAAATATTTTTGAAAGATGTGCCATTCCAAAAAGAGATTTTTTTTTAAATGAATAATGAAGGATATAAATGCATAACGTTTATACAAATCTTCACAACAAAGATAATTTTTGCACTATGTTATAATTTTTGCTAATAAAAAATCTTTGAAATGCTTTAAGGGTTTACATATCTGTGTATCATTTAGTAAGGCCATTCTATTTTCAAGGGAACATTGGGTTTGTAAACATTTTTAGATTAGGTTAGAGCTACTAGTAACAAAATTTGCGTATCAGAGATTTTTCAAAAACAAAAACTTTACAGGATGTCTCCCAACTTTGATCCAGGCCCTGTATACAAATTCGGAAGGCAGAAATGAGTTCTACAGTTAATGTTATATAAGAGACGGTTTTCTCATTTTCGATAAATTATTTGGTAATTTGGTATATCTTAAAATCTAAAAGGACTACAAAAATTATTTCAACGGCACCTTTAATCTCAGGAGAAATTAGTACACTGGCGCGAAAACCGAAACTTTTCATCAATAAAAGTAAAAATAACGGGAAATGTTTTTTAAACAATGGGTTTGCTCATGTTTCGCCAATCATCCTGTTTTCTTCTTCAGAACTTGAAACCAGTTTCAGTTAAACTCTGAAGAAACCAACAGGACATTGGCGAAACGTCAGCAAGTTCGACTAAGCAAAAACCGACGGTGGAGAAATCCAGATTTTTTTCAAATATTATAAATAGCCTGTGGAAGTTTCTTTGATAAATTCCGTCCTTCCAGAAAGAGTATTCTTCTTTTTAAGCAACAAAAAAGTACTCAATTAGGGCTTACCATCTCCTGAAATAGACGCCATATTGCAGTCTTCAGGTGAAATTTGAAAAATAATCCCGAATTAGCTGTTCCAGAGTTTATGCCGGGTTTTTCATTTCCAGGAGGAATCGATGTATATATAAAGGAAGTTTTTCATTATCCAATTTAGTTTTCAATGTATTTGCAGTCTTTTGGAGTGGCGAAGCATTAAATAGAGAGAGCGATCCATCAATTTTGTTAAGCTCAACAATAAAAATGATCAAAATATCGAAACAAGGATCGAATGCTGCGATACTCTGATTGAAATATTTGGAATATTGAGATGGCAAACACGAATTTCGACGTAAAAAGTGACGATAGTGTTTCCATACCATGAGTCAGCTTTTTGAGTTATGTTTATAATATTGCCGTGTGGCGGGGTTGGGGGGGTATGGAGGTGTCACCTTACTTTTTGAACACAACTCATATACCTATTGGATATGCAATATCAGATTTGAACACTAGCTATTTCAATTTTTTTTTCTGTACTCTATCGACCACGAGAGAGTAGGTTTAATTGCATACACATTACTGCACCATCAGCAAATCCAAATTTGTTAAGTTTTTGAAGTAAAGCAATGTGACTAATTGCGTCAAATGAATAACCGAATTCGGTCTACTTGTCTTGATTATCTAGTATTCTTGTTATATCTTCTAATTATAAAAGCCATGCTGAGATAATGTTCTATACAGAGTTGAAAATATGGTCATACAGAATGGCTTCTAGTATTACTTACGTGACTTTTAAAAATAAGACGTAGATTGGGATAATCGTGATACAATTCTTATGTATGAAGTTTTATTTTCTCAGAAAAATCTTGAACACACTTGTAATCGTTTGATGTCAAAAGAAATGGTTGAATTGTATTGTATTGCAAGTTAATTTGAAATCAACATGCATAGATATAGAATGGAACTATCAATGCAAATCTTTATATATTTTTTGAGCTATTTTGAAGAGACTTCCTTAATTATTAGTTTGATGGAACATTTCCTCTGAACGACTATAAATATGTACCGTTTGTCGCCTTCATATAAAGAGTTCGTTAGCCTCACACGCCAATCGCCAAAAATGGAAGTGCATGCAATAAAACGCCCCAGTTTACACAGTGGGCGGATATTTATACCCTGATAGACGAAAACATCTGCCTTCCGTATCTGGGTCATTCGCAAGTCACATGAGTTCAATTTTCGAAGTAAATTTTTGTCATATCATTTATTGTAATTAACTAAGTTACAAATTAATTTTTTCCTAGTACATTCCAGCGGAGAATAATTATTATCACTATTATTTGAAAAAAATACTCTTGAACAAATCAGCAATTCCAAACTCTCATTCCGTTGAAATAATTAACAGATCACGAATTAAATCAGTGTGGTATACGTGGGATTACACCCGGATATATAGTTCACGAGTCTTGTAAGTAGGTTTTTTCACGTCGATTAGCCTTGTTTTTTATTTATTATTAATATTTACGAGAACATTTAGCAATAATGTGTTACCAGAAAACTTCCCGCTTTTATAAATAGAGCACGCATTAGTAATTTTAATACGAATTGGCAATAAAAGTATATTGTAGCGAAATTTAATATTGCAAATATTTCCTCTCTATGCTTTCACATAAGAAAACAAAATTTGGTAAAGTTCATTAAAAACTTTTCAAAGATTCCTCCCTGAAAAACCAGTTTAAGTTATCGACATTTCTTTGTCCAATGTTAGATCGAAAAATAAACTGCTCACTAATCTGGTGAGGATTTCGAAGTTTTACAATAAAACATCGGTACCTACATCATAAACTATCTTAATGACAACAATGAGCTTGATAAAAGCTGTCAATTTTTATAAACATTTTAAAGATTAATACTCCTATGTGAAAAAAATCATTAAAGTATTTGATAAGGACACGGTGTTGTCGAAACAATTGTCATGTCATAATATATAATTTCGTGAAAATCTGAACTTTTAGTTCTTATTTATTTTGATTAAAGTATCCAGTAAAATTGTTGCTATTCTAAAAGTGCACAACAAAGAACATAAATTATTTTAATATTATTCATGAAGGCTTTCAATTTTTGTGTACTACTCACATTACTGGTAAAAACAAATTCCATGTTTATAATCGATAACTTTATAGTCAATTGAAATGCTTCATCTCGAAAAGACACTCGGACTGAAGGCTTATTAACGGTCCAACTTATTAGTCAATTATGACACGAAATAATATAAAAAGAGTTTCCATATTTTTAAATTAGTACAATGGATATTTGAGTTTGTAAAAAATAGCTTTTGAAAATGTGGTATTGTTACTAGCAACCGTTATTCTTTGAATCTAATTGGCATACGATGACCAAGTTTTGTGGTGATTTTCCTTATAACATTATTAAACCATTTCTTGGTGGAAACTTCGGTTTGAAGTTTTCTTTTCCATTCTATTCCATCATTGTACCTAATTCTTTGTCGGTTTCTCACAGACCACCCTCGAAGTCATCCTCTAGTGTCATTGCTAACTGAGAGGCATTTGACATTGTCTCAGTCTTAAAACAATATTTGGCAAAGGATTTTTAATTCAACAATTTCACCCACCCCTTGTTGATAAAACCCTTTTCACTAGTAACAAATAACATTTTTTTAAATAAAAAGTTTAAATTTAAAATCTAAAATAATGATATGTGGATGGAGACTTTTGTAATATAACTTTGTTTAATAGTTTTATTATTTAGTTTAATTTTTCTTGTGTAAGTGATAATGTGTGTGTAGTAATGTCAGTTCGAGAGGTTGCGATTTATATACTTTAAAACCAGTTTTGGAATATAAATATAGCATTTATTTTTAATTAACACTTAAAAAAGTAAGAGCTCTTTTTTTTAGCATAATTTAAAATATAAAAAGCAAAATTTTTACAGCAGATAGAATTAATATAACTCTCATTATTATTATAATTCACGAAAGCATTTTATGTTCTTATTTTCCACAAACGGATTTTTTTTGCAAAAATAAATATTCCTTCCGAATCTCCGTTCTTCAAACATTGTCAAAAACAAGAAAGTACTCGAGTTTTAAGCCAGCCTGCTAAAGTCATTCTTGTCTGATCGAATGCATTCAAATTGCATCGAAATTAAGTTCGGAGTACTCCAAGAGATTTGTACTAAAAAATATTTATTCATGCCAATTTCACAATGCCAGTAATCATCGACAAATTAATTAACGGATTAATGCCAACTAATCACTAACTCAGACTTCGGGAATATGTTACTCATAAGCTTAGGAGACCCCATGGTACCTTAAGACGTATTTATTCCCAGGGAAACAATCCTCCCTGTAATTCCTTGGTCCTACCTTTGTTAAATCACTGCCGTGCATTCTGTGGTCCATATTTTGATTCATTGTTTTGAAGAAATATGCAAACGATCATACTGAAATTACCTTTCTCTACTCCCGTCTATAAAATACTTAATTACCTACCGATCTAGCGTGCGGGAAGCGTCACTTTACCACGTCAGTTTCGTTTCCCACGAATCCGAGCCACTTCAGATATTTCCGAGATTTTACTGCACGGATTTGAGAGCAATCGGATGTATTCGGAGATATTTCCCACGCTTTGTCATGTCTTTATTCGTGTTGTTTTGCGAAAATGTAACCAAAACCTAACGTTCGTAGAAAAAGTATAGTATGCAACACGTTCGGTAAACGTTTTAACTCACTCACTCACGCTCGTGTCAAATAAACTCGTGAGTCAAATGACGTTACCGCACTTGTTGTATTTTATACTATTTCAGAATAGCTTAATTTGCATGACAGACTCAAGTGACATATGCCACGTTTTTATTATAGCACTATTAAAGAGAAGGGTCTTCCTTATCTATTTTACAAATTTGTCCTGTTTCGACGGCAGCTGTTGTATATGTATGATGACCAAATGTAAAACCTGTATGCAGAGAGCTTCTACTGCCTAGGATCCGCATAAGATTTAAATACTGTAGTATAAGAATTTACTGGGATTCTCTCAAATAGGACCCCAGATTCTACAAATATTTTGAAAAACTGATATGAAAACCACAATTGTTCCATTTATTCATAAGCAAGTCGTTTACAGGACATGAATCGCCCGTAGTGTGTGGAGAAAGGGCAATTTTTTTCCAACAATGCAAAGTATGTATTTAGGGCCAAAAGTTTTCTTGCAAATCGGACATTCAAAGAATAACACTTTAAAACCAAAAATGATACTTTGGCTCTCCTTGTAAGACCAAAGAGAGCGTACACAGCCTTCTGGTGCGCCATAACCAAGCAGGTGGAGGCGACAAAGCTGCTATGCGCCAAGGAGCCACTATTGAAGCCACTAAATAAAGCTCTATAGCCACTAGAAGTCACAGCAGATTCTTTGGGTCGCAGTGACAGACACGCCAATTGTGAACTTTCCGTTGAACCTTGAAACTACCAATATTGAGACTCAGAGAGTAAATAAAAAATTCCATCATGACTAACTTTCATCATAGCGTTTTGTTATGCATACGAAGAATTTGCTTTTTTTATTATTATCGTTGTTTTCTCTCTCTATTGTTAGGTGCGGCTAAAGAGGCACCCGTTTGCCCAGAGTGGAAACACCGAAGGTGGATGAACTAAGATTATACTTGGTCAACAGCATAGGATCCGAAAGGCAAGTAGGAAACATTAACATTTCTAGGCATATCAATATAGCAAAAGATAGCAAAGATATGGCCCCTAATCTCCTTCAACCTTAAGTGGTCAGGGGGTACTAAGGATCCAAGGGTGAAAAATTTAAATTGGGACATGGAACGTGAAAACACTGTATAAAGCCGGCAAACTGTCGAATGCCGAGAGAGAATTATAGAAGATGAACTGGGACATACTGGGCATGAACGAGGTTCCATGGAAGGGTGAATGATAAATCACCACCGAGAAAGGAAACAAACTCTACTACTCAGGAAGCGAAAGAAAATGAAGGTGTATGTCAAAAACTTTATACGAGAGAGTTATGCTCTAAGCTGAATGGAAAGCCTTTTGATTTGAACCTGCTTCAAGTATGTGCCTCTACAACAGACAGAGGAGAGAGGATGGGTTGAAAGAATTCTATCAAGATATCTAAGAAACGCTAAGAAAACACGCAAATGAAAACCAAAAGCGGCAATACCAACAGTACGTAGACGCCGAATGGAAGTCAAGCACAAACAGTCAACAGACGTGGAGAATGCATGAACAAATATTAAGAAATCTCTAATAAAATTATGCCCAACGAAGTTTTAAAGAAGAAAAAGCCATGAATGAAGACCAAATATTATAACTGATGGATGAAAGGCATTAAAACCAAAACAGATAAGATAATTGAAATTAATATTAAACAAGCAAAAGAGAAATGGCTGAGCGAGCAATGTAATGGAGTCGAAAAACTGCAACAATAGTACAGAGATAGGGAATTACGTCAAAAGATCAAAGACTAGCCACCGACAGCCCAACAACTTTCACTAGTGGCCATCGAGAATAACGAAATCGAACTGGACCTAGATAAACAGCAACAATGAACGACAAGAATATCAACACATCGACAAAGGCCAGAACATACCTATACTCATGATAGAAGTACAACGGGCTATTAGAGAGGGTAAAGACAACAAGTCACCAGGTGAAGACGGAACTGTGGCTGAAGAGTTCAAGACCTTAGTGAAAACATAGTTAAACGAATGACTTGCTTCTGGTGGTAAAATCCGACAACAGAAATGAATAGCCATCTAGACCACTCAAAAGAGATCAGAAGGAGAATTGGCAGCAGCAGGATTCCTGAACATGCGTAACTTTTTATGTCTCGTCAAGCTGTTCACACCAGTTCGACTGAGAACCCTGAAAAGCTTCAGTTGCAGCTAATCCTGGAAGACAAAATTGAGATTAAGAGAAGTATAGGCAGAAAGAAGAAATCGTGGCTCAGAAACATCAGAGACTGGACACACGTTACACACACTTCATCAAGCCCACAATTAGGAATAGGAGAGAGGGGGAGTTTTATCTCGGTATGTACCGGCTTAATTAACCCGCAGAAAAAGCCTTGCTTCGGTGTGCGGAGTATTAGAACCTTGCCTACAATGTGGTAAGTTTGTAAGTAGTGCGTTGCATAGGTATTACTAATTTTTCTGATAGCTCAAGCTGTTGAGGCTTTTTAAGCTTTTCCGTCACTATCCCTGTAAACGAAATCACCAGAGGAACCAATCAAATCTCTTCAAGCTGCCAGATATGTTTCAGATCGATGCACAAGTTCTGGTATTCCCAGATCTGCTCACCCTTCACTCTTCCAGATTGCAGGTTAAAAGGCAGGTAAAATCGATTGAAACGACTTTTCTTTCTTTCTTTTTTTGCAACTACTATGTCTGGTCGGTTGCAATCTACAGACTTTTCAACAAGGATTGGGAGACCCCAATATATTTAAGTAACCTCCTTTTCGGGGCCTGCAGTAGGTGAGTATTGATAGTAGAGTGGAGGCTTGTCCCGAAGGTTGTGCTTAATTCCTAGCTGTCTATGCACTAGCTACTTTATAAGTTTGCGGCAGAGAGGGACATCCCGCGTTTATGCGCTCAATCGTTTCATCATCATATTGATCCCCTATTGTAATTTTATTATAATTCCCAGTTGCGACAACTCGATGTAGTATTACCATAATAAAGCAGTCTGTCTCTGGGTACAGTTTTCCGCCGGTGATCCAGAGTTGCGAGAACTGTCTATTGCAGCGCATGTCAGCTGCCTTGTATATTGGCCATTTTGCTGGTGATTTATTTTGTTTTTCTGACATATCTACTTGTATCTCGCTGCAGTTCAAGTATATCCAGCGTTCACATTTTTTTACGATGGGTTTTTTTTCAACAGGTCCTTTACCTGGGCGGCAATCTGCCGACACCGTTCCGAATATTGCTGGCTCTGACTTTGAAGCGCTTGAAGACAATCAGGTAAGTTTTTATGCACCAACCCATTTGCCAATACGACTATGGGAAAGATGTCTAATCGTTCCAGGTCCAGAGTTGTTTCAGCTCAAAGGATAGCTACTGATTTTTTTCTCTATTTCTCAGATTAGGCTTTTTCGTCCTCTGGAATATTTATGTCGACAACATTAAGTGATCTTTTCTTTTTATCTAGACCTGTCTGCATGCTTAGACGGACACAATATGCTGGATGAATCCAACTTGGCGCTCAAACCTACAGCTCCCAGACGCTACATCCTCGGTCAAATGTATTTCCTGTAAGATCTTGTCAGCACCACTTGCTCCTTAACGGAGCTGAGAAACTCTTCTACCTCAGGGAAGAGTTATGTAGACCACCGAGTTCTCTTTGTTAGCTTCCGATATGTTAAGGCTGGTATGATACCTACCATGCAATTTCTTACTTTTCCAGCTTTCCCTTAGTGCTTGCGTGGCATAGTGCTGATCTTATTGTACCCTGGATGATCGGGGTAGTGGATTACCAGAAAAAAAAATTATTGTATAGAAGTATATAATTTTAACCTTTTAAACTAATATCAAAATTAATAAGATATTATCACCATTGGTTTCATATCACTCCGTACATTCAAACCGGCCTAAGAATGCTTTATCGAAACCGCCATTCCACACCCAAATCGACAACCTATTAGGAACAATTGCCCGCCCCGACCGGTGTGGGCGAATAGGCAATAAAAGTTACCTAACGCACTTTGCCCGTCTAAATTAGACGATAAATTTTTTTTTGCGTCAATGAGGAAATTGATTTTTAAACCCACGCGGTTTATTATTCGGTGTGTTTTTTTTTGGTCCCCGTGGCAACGATTCCAATGTAGACGTAAAACTTCTATACTATGCTATGGACAACTGCCTTTGCTTTTTAATGTCGTAAAATTGTGTCCTTTTTCATATATAACAGACAATGTACTTTTTCAGATTTTGGTTATTTTATTTATTTCTAGATAGGTAGTTTTCTTTATACATTAGTTGCCGTTACCTTTGCGTAATGCCCTTTTTTTCGCCATTCCATACGTGCAAAACCTACGATTTATTTACTTACTTTATAACATTGCAACCTTGTGTGAGGTTTGGTCGACTCGGAAACTGCCCCATCTAATTTTATCTCTCAGAACCTCCGTCCTATGTTCAATCATCATTGGTGCTAGCCTTTTTGGATTCCTCGTGTTCAAAAACCACAGGTACGGAATATTATAGTTCCAGCTGTGGCATTTTTGGAGATATTTAACCATTTCGGTACGTTTTATTGAAAAAGCACTGTTTTCGACGCTTAGTAATAGTATTTTCAAATTATGAAATTTTAATAAATTAGACATGATCAATTCATTGCAATAAAAGTGAATAGAGCATCCAAGTTAATGTAAAAGTGGTTAATCTGACAACACTGCAGTTCTAATTTTTGAATTCGTTGGTCGTAAAAACCCACAGGTATTGAATTCGTTCCAGCTTTCCCAGTATCCTAGAATTCATTGGCTAAGCGCTAGCAACTTCTTATAGAGTAGTAATCTAGTTTAGACCAAACAATTAAATCTAGAGGGCGAGAGTTACCTGAGTTTATGAATAGAAATAGTTTCGTTGTTATTAATGGAAGAACATCCAATTTACAATCCCTCACAGTTTCCCTTTGGTGGTGTAAGGCAGGTTAGTACAATTGATTTTCTATTCCTGAGCAGTAACCACCTTGACTACTTCATATCCAAAAAGTGCTGGTCAACACAAACCCTGTTGTGATTGTAAGTGTTGTACACTCAAAAATAAACTAAATCTGAACTAAAAAGCTACGAAGATTGGCTCAGGCAACCTTATCTTGTAACTTGTAATCTTATCTTGAAACTAAACGACTGTATAAAAAACTTATAATGAGCAAATAGCGCCTTTTTGATAAGAGACAACTTGGTGCACACTCTTCTATTATTGATTTAAAATCCTTTTGATGCTTTATTAATAGTTGTAACAAAAGTTGCTCATCGGGAATTTTTTGCAACTCTATTGGGGCCATTTTTGTCAGGAAAGTATCCCTCTTGAATTACATGCTAGAAGAACTAAAAATACTAAGTCTCCTGGATATTCCTTATGAATTTTTTAAGAACCTGCGACAAAACTGACTCCTACAACTTAGCTCTATTTTTTTTAATACCTTACTTACTGATGGTAACAATTTCCCACCAATTGCTTTGGTGAATACGTTAGTGAACGTATTTACGAACATATTCCTGAGGAGGTTTCTGATATGGGAGTCTGCTGTCAGCATTATACTAGAAGTACAGTCTGGTTTTTGAAAAGGAAGGTATTGCATTGACACCATCTATACTACTACATGGTTTATGCCGCCTTTGTTGATTTTCGTAGAGCTTGCGACTCTGTCTTTCATAACTTACTATGCCACAAGCTACATAGCTAGGGTGTCAGTCTCAATTTTATCAATATTACAAACAATCTATACCTGTATGCTTCAGCCACAGTCAGACTAGAATTTCAGAAACGACTGATTTACATCCTTCAATGGGAGTCTTTAAGTTTATATCCTTTTTCAATATTTTTGGTAGACATACCAAAGAAGTTTTCTTAATAAAATTTTCTTACGAAAGTGTGGTAACGGAGTCTTCACAAAAATACAATTTTAGTTACAACATGTGCGCAGAAATTTTAGAAACAACTCACTAAATTCCGAAATATATCGAAATTTGGATAAAGATGGTTTGGATACTTTGATACTAACTTACTGTTAGCGGAGGTCAACAATATTTGGTTTCAACAAGATGGAGCCCCGCTCATAATTTGAAAATAGTTCAATAACACCTAAAAATTGATTTCCTGACAAATATTGAGATGGATTCCTGGCCTGTACGATGAATCTAACTCCTCCCGTGTTTTATCTCTGGGGGTTACATAAGACACTATGTGCAACAACATAATTTTCAAATAGAGGAAGGAAACCTTCAGCTCGTTTTGGAAGCATTTCAAATCATCACACCAATGTACTTAATAATTTGTTGAGTTCCACTGTTAAACGATATGACGTGTGCTAATGATGATGACCATCTGTTTGAAAATTCTTTCTAATTGACACTGTAAATATAGCTATCGACAATATTAATAAATCAACAATATGTATTAAATATTAAATTGCATTACATAATTTTGAATTATTATTTGTTTATTAATCCCAATATAATTAGTAAGTAATTCCAAGTTATTCCAATGTAATTAGAAAGTAAAACTGTTCAATGTTAAATAAATAATTCCAATACTGTCAAATCTTTTGTTTTTCGAAATGTCTGCTGCCAGCGTTCATGGCCTGACTAAAAAGCAATCAAATTTTTATTTTGTGACCCTAAGAATTTTTTATGCTCTATCCAATAACGAAAAAATTATTATGGCGAAAATAACCAAAAACATTCCCACACAAGCACAAAAAAAACACGAATTTACAGAACCTGGAAAAGATAGACTAATTTTTGAACGGCTGCCCTTGAGGAGGAGCTATACAGTATACTTATTAAAAAGCTTATAAATAAACGTCTTACTGAATGTTATTGTATAACGATTTTTTTATAAAACGCATTCTATCCATTTAGCTCTTTAGTAAATTTACCCGTAAAGGGAAATTTCCTTAAAGCCAACATATTACATTCTATTGCATAGAAAAAAGTAGCAAAACAAATATTAATAGTTACAGACCGGTTGTTTCAGTACGCCTATTTGCAACGACATTTGCTGCATCTTGAAAATATTAAAATACTACCTGATAGCCATTTCGAATTTCGAAGTGCCATATATACAAGTATTTACTGTATTCTTGCAAAATATTATAAACTCAAGGGTCTGTATTAGGAAGAGTACACACAGCATCACACATGGCTGGAAGACAAATGCGACTTAGTTTTGACTGAAGTGAACTCTTGCCTTAATGCTAGTAACTAACACTTTAATCCACTAAAAATATATTTTATAAGATTCCATCACATTCAAAAGCCATGTAGAGACCTTTTACTTTATATGAATAGTGAAGATTTGCTGTCAGTATATGATATAAAGGTTCTATTCCTACTTAAAAAATAATTTTAATTGCTCTTCTTTGGTGTCGGGGTTGAAAACCAACATTTATTTATTACATAACCTTAAAGATATTTTCACCGAATCACAAATATTAAGTCTTTATTAATCACACGTTGACAGCAGAATTAAGATGTATAGGTATTTCCAAATCTTTTCCTATAAAACCTATTACAAAAATGTTAAATTTTAACATTGTATTATCTATACATGTTTAAAATGTGTGTATATGTGTTTCAAAATTAATCAGGTTTTACATTGAACAGTAATTTTCACTTCGTGAATACAAGAACTAAAGACAGCTTTATACGAAATATATTAATTGTTATAGAATACCACGTGTAAGTGGTGTTCGATTTTTTAAAGCTTTGACCGAAAGAAATAAAAATATGTGATAATTTATGTCCATTCAAAAAAAAATGTTGAAATTAATATCTTATGATTAAATGCTTGTACGGTTTGTAGTATTGGATAAGTAGTTTTTTAGTTTTTGTCGATTTGGAAAGTACAGGTTATTACTATTATTATTGCTATTATTATTATTATTTTAAATCACAACTATTGTTGGGGTTCCGAGTGACTAGAACGGAGTTCTCCCTGAAACTAACATTCTTTTAGTATGTGAGTTTGCGCCGGACCTTCCGACATGTTCCCAGAATGATGGCCTTTTGTGCCACCTGAATTATATTTTTAGGCAATCTAAACTAAGTTTCTGCAGATCGGTTTTTTTTAAATGCTGTTATTTCTAGAGTTCTTTAAATTGCTGTCCTCTGGTACAATTATGTCCATAACAGCCTTTATCGAAGAGAACAATATCCGGTCTGTTATGTCAAATCTCTCGGTTCGTGACCATTCCCAGATGCCAGTAGATTTTTCCCCCGGTATTTTCTATGACTTTAGATCATATGTAAGGTGATATTTTTGACAGTCTTGGTGTAGAACTTTGGCTGCATCATCATGCCTTTTTTTACATCTCGTGGCGCCAGGAAAGAATATCCCGTCCTTAGATGCTGTACAGTTTCTGGTTTCAAGTGACACAATCTGCAAAGGTCGCTTTCTATGTTTTGTTTCAGAATGGTACCTTCTGTAGTTCTTAGTTGCTATGACTTAATCCTGAATGGCATCAATTAATCCTTCCGTCTCCATCATAAGGTGCCCATAATTATTATTAATATATTATAAGAAAATTTTAAAATCTATGGTGAATCTCGAAAACAAAGAAAACACTCTGTTTTCCTTGATGACATAATATTCTTACGAAAAGTGTTCTAAAAATGTAATAATACCAATGCAAAGACTAAAATCTAAACCAATTTCAAAAACGATTGACTTTTAGTTTAAGTTTCTCACAAATTTCTTTAAAACTTTCGTAATTTAACCTATATAATATTAATATTTCGTACACACTGCATACAGAGTGTTTCATTAAAAAATAAAGAGCAATCAATTTTTAAAGAAGAATACACGGTGTTCCGTTTAAGTAAACATATCGTTAGCTCGCATATTAAAAATTATATCTTTTAGAAAAAATGTGAGTACCCCAGATCTATAGGATTCCGTATTCATCATCTCATTACGATAAGGGTGTTTTAAAAGACAAGGGAACGTTGCCGCACTATACACCGTTTGGTATTATTTTGCCCACCCGACATATGCAAATCTATGCCTCGTGTGAACTTGAAATACGATTTGCTACCAGCGATACGTAACCCGTACAAAACACAATGGTTAGGTTCGTTTGTTTTCGCAAAAAGCCCACATGGCAGCCTTGATTCGACCGACCGTTCTTTTATCTCCAGCAACAAATATGTCGGTGGTTAAGGAATACTTAATCACTTGCCGTATATGTCCACAGCTCGATATAGCAACGCGCCCACCGACCGCGAACCCCCGATTTCGTTACAATGTGGTTCGTGAAATGTATGCATCCGATTGCGATAAAAGGCTACTCCCAGAAAAAACTAAATAAAAGTCTCCCCCGCTCTCGTATTGTGTTTATTATTATGATAAATCCTAGGGGTATACCGTGGTTGAAATTTGGCATAGCAAAACTGATAAAATTACGGCCGCAACCAACATTACATGTTCATGTCTCACGGGCATGGTTATCGCGGAAAAGTAATTTAAAGGCTTTCTGATTGTAGAGGGCGGACAGTTTTAAAATGAAACTCGCCTTTCTAGTGACTCGAAAGTTATAGTTTTTCGAAAATGTGCATTTCAAGAAAAAATTCTGTAACCATTTGTCATGGGAATTTTTCATAAAACTTTTTTGGAATGTCATTCATGGTTTTATATATAATATTTTTTATTTTAACATTTCATTAATTTTGGTTAGACCTCTTGAACTTTTACCAAGCGGACTTTGGACAGTGCAACCATAATATATTTCAAACAGTCACAGACTGGCAAAAATGCACTTTTCTGGAACTGTGTGGCATATATGGTTTTTTAAGTTCATCTAACCTTAACTGTTGCTGGTCTTCTCCGTGTCTTTAACTTTCATGAGTGGAAAGGTGCTGAAAATCACTCTCTTTTCTACCTAAAAAACAATTTTTACTCTAGTTGGGCCACTATATTACCTAATAGCTATATGGAAAGACCAAGTCAAAACTCGACGTATTAACAATCAAATTTAAAATTTGACAGCTGCAAGGACGCATTTGTTTTCGCTATTTTGCTGCCCCGTCCAAAGTCTACATGTCCAATGGTGCTGTCGACTTTCTGCATTTTAATTGTGTACAAATAAGCTAGAGCTTGATTAGTTTTGGTTAGGTTCTTTTACTCTGTTGTTGTTGAGCATATATGTATTTATATTACTATTAAAAAAAGTACATGAAAGAAATAGTACAATTTGGCAACAATGGTCTGCATTCAAAGATTTAACGCCTTTTCTTATTCGAAGTAGTAGAAACTCGTGTATCTTAAATAGGACCTGTGCAATATATCATGAATGCTATATTTTTTGGAAGGTAATTTCTAATAATTTTCAACGATTGAAAAATATATATAACAAATCAATTTTTTGTAAGATAACTAATACGCTATTAGTTTGAAAGTATTATATTCAAACCATTAAATTCTGCGTAACAAGTTGGTTCGGAACTCTTTTTATAGGCGCACCAATGCACAATACATAACAAAAAAGTTAAAGTGCTTTTTGGAAACTGCCCATTTTCAAAAACATCCGATAACTATCTAATTATCCATTGTGTGTCTTATGAACATTGAGCTGCAAACACCGACAGAAAGGGGAATTTCCTTTTCTGTCTGTGTTCAGATTAGTCCACTAAGCATATTTTTTATAATGCTTTACAGTCCATGCGCTTTCATTGACGATGGCACACCGAATTCCTTAGAAACACTCTTAGCTAATGGGCTCTTAGTTTACTTAGGAAATAGTACAAAGAAATTCACGTAATACCGGAAAACTCGGTACAAATGTGAGAATAAACTCAATAAAATTCAAGAAATTTTAAAAGTTCGAGAAAACTTTTTTATCGATATAATCCGGAAATGTCCAAAAACGTGCCGATTCCGTAAAAAGCAATCTAATAAATAAACAATGTTAAAAATGTTAGCAACAATTAAAAACTGCGAAATAAATAAACTTTCAATTAAATTAATCCAAAAATATTATTACAAATGTTAGGAAACATAACAAATGTCCAAAAAAACGGGATGAAAATGAATAAATAATTTTGATACATGGTTAATCAGTTATTTCAATATTACGTAGTTTTTCTTTCCTATTTAATTTTTGATAACAATGGTAGTTTTTAAGATACTGTAAATTAGTTAATATAAGAAAAGTTAAAAAATACAAAAATATTATATATAAATTATGTAAATGATATGTAAATATAAAAATTAGGTCCTTGAACACGAGCCCTTTTATAGAGTAATAAATATCGGTTCGGGTATTTAAATTAAACAGCAAACTAGAAAAATTGACTGTTTCAAACGATGCTCACTAGCAATGGCAACCGTTTAAAGAAAATCTTTAATGAACCTTCAAAAACAGGAACCCAGTAGACTAAAGGCTGGGGAATGCACTGGCCATTGGACACGAACATTTTGTCACGGACCAATCCACCGATTAGTATTAAGAAATATTTCTCTTAAACGTAGCCTTACATTTCCTTTTTCTTACTTATTAAAAGAAAAACGGACGAGACGCCAACCTCTTAATTTAAATTTGATAATTTTTATTTTTTCATTTATTAATTTAATTAATGTTCAATTTTAGCTTTTAATTTATTAATTAATATACAATATCAGAAAAGTTACGAATGTGCTATACGCTAAGCAATAGTAATGTTAATTATACACAATTACAACAATTACACCAAACTTCAAGAAAATATGTATGTTATGTAAATAATATTTTTAATGGCTTGACCCAAATTTTTAATTCACCCCGTACTGAGTACTTTCCACTGCAATGACAAATTTGAATATTGACTTTTATAAGCAACCTAACTAATGAAAATGTCAATACTTTTAATAACTATTAATATTAAAAGGAAAATGGAAAAAAGAATTAAGGAAAATTCGAAAAACCTGAAATTTCCAAATTTCATTGCATAGTTCACCCCTAGAATAAACCTCATGACAAATATATATACAAGATCACACACGCAACATATTTATTTAATGGGATACCAAACAAACTCAAAGCTCTTGAGTCCGAAGCTCTTCTCCGTCGCTTCTTTAGGCGTTTCTTCCGAATCTAGTCCGAGATTGATTAGTTTTATTTTGGGTCTGTAGCCGTTCTCGTCGGCAATGTAGGTAACTACCCTGCTGATACCGTCCCTCCCGTTGACGAAGTATCCACCGATTTTCGCACCGTTCTTCAAACCTTTCTCGTAATGTCCGTGGAAACCTACCGTGTAGTGGAACTTGTATAGAATATCCTTGACGTCTTTTTCATTGACACCCTCTGGAAGCCCATCCTCCATACCTGTTATAAACAATTTCAGTGATAATTATAGAATTTGTGACAATTTTTTCAGCATTCGCCCTGTATATGAGTCAAAGTATATAAATAATCAATAAAATATTACCAGGAAACTTGTCTTTAATCGGGATATCCTGGGGGTTTTTGCCACCTACGTGTATGACGCTGTCCGACACAGAAATGGGCGGAAAACCAGACTGTTTCGACGTAGCTGATCCTGAAACAAATGAATAATTTTGTTTTGCTTTCATTGTTTTGACCAGAAATTTTCTTGCTCGCACCTCGTTGTCCAATCCCGACGAAGTCTTTTACTTCCTGTTGAACTTGCTGTCTTACATCGTCTGGATTCGGAATTGAGAGTGGATTTACCTCCATTTCTGCGTCAGCAAATATAGATTGTCTTTATTAGAAAGAAGAACACCTTTACATACCTTTTGGATTCCTCGAAGATTGTTGATTTGCCGCCCCCAGTCCTCCTGGAATTGAAATCATTATGTATATAAAAGAAGGTAACATGTCTATCTATTTTGCACATTTGACTGGTACGCATTCTGTTGATATCCAGATAAACCTACAGTATTTGTACGTGTTGATAGACAAAATAAAGAATATCAAGATAGATAAAAGAGGATTTTATGGTCAACTCTTACCCGTCGCACTTGATTCAGGGAATTGTTGACCTTGTGGTAGACCATCTAGATTTCCACTTGATTGGGATCCAAAAACACCTAAAAGTTTCAAATATTGAGCGAGATAGAGCACAATTCGTTATACAAAAACATAAACATCGCTTAACATTAGTTATTACAGATTATAATGCCAATCTGGGTAATAGACTACCTTAATCTAGAATGAACTCGTTCTATAAAATGAGGTCGCAACGAAAATAGACATAGCAAAAATGAAATTGATTATATATTTTCAACTGCAAAATACAACCCTTAAAGATGTAACAATACTTAACAGATAGAAAAAACGAACAAGGTCGGGACAATTGAACGTCATCAAACTTGCACAAAATAAAAATATATACTAAAATAAGAGACTAAAGGGACAACTAACCCAAAATTTGATACATTAAAAAATAGCCAAAGGCAAAAAAAAGAAGAGCAGCAGAAAAATCATAAAAGAAAATAAAGGAATGCATTAAGAAATAAAAAAGGAACGAGTCTTAAAGAAGAAACAGGAACATGAGAAGTTTTAAACCAACAATAGGCAGCCTTAAAATTAATACAATAAAAGACCAAAACGGAAAAGGAGCCATAAAAAGGCGATATAATAAATACTACAATAATTTACACACATTATAAACAAAACCTGGACCATCAGATGAAATCAAAATCCAACTCTAATCTAAAATAAGGAATGGAAACTCAGACCTACAATCTGAGATAACCAAGCAGAATGAGAAGGAAAAGAGAATCCCAAACAACTGGAATGAAATCGTAACCATCATTTTGCATCAATCTAAAAAATATAGACACATAACATTCCTGAATGTTATTTAAAAACTCCAAGCTACAAGCAAGCTAAAAGCAAATGCAGATCCTAATTGAAGTGCCATACAATTGCATATAGAAACTGGCTGGTCTTCAATTTTGATTAGGGACAAAAAATTAGATTCAGTTTGCAAGAAGTTCCAGTTAGCCAAGCAGTAATACAAATGATCGATAAAAAATTTAAGCAGCGGATACTAGATGACGTAGTATTTTAGGTATTTTGCAACCTAATTAACATTTTTAAACCTTTTGGCAAATCGTTAAAAATTGTTAGAGATTAAGCATTATTATTTACTATAAAAGTATTTTGCCATGTCAGGAGGGTATTTCAGAACAATCTTCCATTGTCCTCACTTTAAGATAAAGAAAATTCTGAATTGTAGAAGCTTGTTGAAAAAGAGAAATATTGCTACCGAATTACTAAATCTAAAATCACAAGTTCCTGAAGATGATGAAACATAAATTCTTTCTTGTATACCTATTTAATATTTCAAAAATTAAACTCAATATAAAGCAGTAAGGAATAATAGTTGAAATAGAAGATTATCATTGTAAAAGTGGCAAGTTATTTGTTTTATGCTGTTTTATTGTTATTGTTTTGATAATCTAGTCTCCTGGTGGAAAACACTGTGTCCTTCATAACTTCACGAATTTTGATGATGCTGAACACAGTTTTAGCGTATATAGTCAGATTCCTTCAAAAAACGGAAACATATTTACTAATGACAGAGTCGCTAAGGTACTTCATGTATCTCACAATGAGTACTTGTTAAAAAATATCGACACATAACACTCCTGAATGTTATTTACAAGCTCCTTACAAAAATATTTACAATTAGGCTACCAAGAAGATTCGACAAATATCGATCGAGAGAGCAAGCTGGTTTCAGAAAGAGATTCAGTAGAAGTAACCATGAACATGCTGATCGAATTGTGTTTGAACGTTAAACACTTCCCAACGAACTTCTTTCCCACAATTCACAGAGAAACAAAACAGAGGACATTACGTCTTTATAAAAACTAGACTAGGAAGAAAAAGTTATAAAAATATATGAACAGCACTATAAAATATACCAATGATATAGCCTTGAAAGCTACCATAAAACGAACTGCCGAAAATGCTGAAAGAACCATTGGCAAGAAATATATACATTTTTTAGGAGAATTGGAGGGTCTCAGATCAAAAGCCGTCCTGTTAATGTCCTTGTTAGCTTTCACTCAAATTACTGCCAAACAGAGGCATCAGCTGGTGCACTAGTCAATGTATGCTTTAAATCTTTACGAAGATTGAATATTTTTGATGGCCTTTTAAAAGCAGTTTACTGTATGAACTACACCAAAATTAAAATCAAAATCAACATAGGTGAAATGGTCGCAATCGGATTACGATTAGCATCCCCTGAAAATCACAGTATACAATCGGCGCGTATTAAACCCTATCTTTGTTTGGGGATTACAAACATGGACACTTCCAACATCAAACTTGTACAAAATAGCGAATGCACAGATATTAATGGAAAGACAAATGTTAAGTCTAAAACTGATAGAGTGAAAAAGACGCGAATGGATAACAAATCGAATCAAAATACAGACGTAAGTGAGGAGGTAGCTAAGTCAAACTAGAAATTTGCGGATCATAACATCTCACAAAAAGACGACAGATTGAACAAAACGTTATAAACCATATACTTTCGGAAAATAAAAAAAATAGAGGAAGACAAACAGGGCGAACCCAAAGGAACGAACATGGTGACAGACAAAGAACAGAGGAGAAGTCTGGCAGGAGTTTAGGTCCAAAGATGGAACAAATAGTGCTACAGAGGATGGATAGAAAGCCACTAAAGCCAATCATACCGGTCGGGCTTGGAGATCCAGCAAATTGCTGACTTTGTGGTACATTATCTAAATTTCCAGTAGGTTGGAACACTGAAACATCTGAAAGTTATAAAATTCGCTTCTTAATATGTAGAGAGAAAAGTTTGTCTTACCTGCCGGGCTCGGCGGTCCAACAAATTGTTGATCTTGTGGCACACCATCTAGACTAGTTGAATGTTGAGATCCAGAATCACCTGAAATCCGAGACCGATGATTCAAAATATATCATACAGTTCGTTGTTTTCTTACCATTTCCATCGTCTTTGGTAGCTGAACTTTCGAATCGAGAATTAATTAACCCGTGACTTAAACTAGGATATTGAGTATTTTGGAATCCTTTGGTACTTTGATATTGCGGCTTCAGAGGTTGCGGACCAACGCCGTTACTTTGTATCGATCCCTGTTCTGGTTGCGAATTTAGATCATTTTTTTGAGGTTGTTCCCTATCTGGTTTCTGGAAAATTGAGTTCTGGAAGGGAAACTTTTGCCCTGGTACCGGTTTCGGTGTTGTAACGTAGCCACATCCAGCTAAAATGACTTACTGGGTGATTTTTGTTTGTTAGAAAGACGGTGCGAATGCCATTGTATAGCTGAATTACCAGATTCCAGACAAACACCGCCATTTTATGGAAACCAATAACACTTACACTATAAATATTTATTGATATTATAAAATAAGAATATTTTCCGGGAATATTTACCGCAATAGTAAATTATCAATAACTTTTTACGACTTAACTTTGTAATTCTGGATTTTAAATGGAAATATTGGGAATAGTGGAAATGTTTCAAAAAATACCTAAATCTTATCATTAACGATTCAAACTCAATTATTGATCGACAAAAATATCGAATTATTGTGAACATGAGTGACTCAGTGCGTTATTGGAAATTACTTTTATACATTATGCGTTGTTTAAAGTATATTTGTATATATTATATTTTTGAGTAAAGTTTGTAAAAACTGTCATAACCAAATCAAATGAAAATTTATGCAGGGTTACGGAGAAGAAAATGTCTCATCCATCGATAATGACAATGTGTTTTGGAAAATAAAAGCATTTTGAATGATAATTACAATGTTGCGGAATACCACAACCGTCCACCTCAACTTTTACAGGTATTAGCAATAGCATGCGATTTCTACATGTATTTTTGGATTTGTTGGCTGAAGCTTTTACTTGACCAATTATTTTTCTTTATTCACACAGGTCACTGCTAAGAAATAAAAAGTATGATTACAATTTCACTAAATAAAATAGAAATATATGAGAAAATCAAACACTAAGAATACATTTTTTAAACGGAAAAAATCGAAACTCTAATAGCTTGTGAAATATACGCCAGATACTGTCCGTTGTCTATCCTTGAAAAGGCTGACTGGGTTAAACTCTTCAAGATGATTGGTCTAAGTTTTGTACGACCAAATAGACATAAACTGTCGAATGCAAATTTGGGTACGGGGTCTAATGGAGTAAAAGAAAAGATTAATACTTCAATCAATGAAAGCGAAATTTTACGTCTACACATCGACAGTTGGAGCAACATGCGAAATTAAAGAGTCAAATTGTATAATTAGTACACCATCACCGCTGCAGGATGCTGCCATCGAAACTAAGTTGCAAAGATTCACTGCACGGTATGAAGCTTAAGAAGAAAGGTAATTGAAAAATATGAACCAGACAGATTCTTAAAGTTCGTTGCCGATAATGCAAGAAATATGCAACTTTGCTGAAATCATGCTGAGGGAAAAATATCTTTTCTCATGGTCTGCTTACAATCAAGATTACATCGACTCTTATCTTTTTTATGAACGAACAAAACAAACAGAAAACAAAAACGTAGGTACCATACAATTTGCCTGTAAAAACTCTCTGGTCTTCAATTTTGATCAGTTAAAGACGCTACTTTCAGTTTACAAAGAGTTGCAGTGAGCCAAGAAGCAATACAAATGGTCGATAAAAATGTTAAGCAGTGGATACTAGATAACGAAATATTTCAGGCTATAATTTCCCACTTAATTAACATTTTTGAACCTTTTGGAAAATGGTTAAAAAGTCTTCACTTTTCTCTAAAAGTATAGACCAATTTCTATTCCCGAGACTATTGAAGATTTTGAGGAACTTGATTGACAATAAAGTCATATTAACCATGATGTTGATGACAGCGATGACGATATACCTCTTGCTTAAAAATAAAATAAAAAAAACAAAATTTTTTTTGTACAAATTTGGTCCCTTGTCTTTATTTATTAGCTTTTTCTTATTTTTAAAAAACATTTCAGATAATTTCAATATTTGCATATAATTTCAATGTTTCAGGAAATATTTCCGGAAATATGTTCCGAAAAAATATTTCTGGAAATTTTCCATAAGGAAGTACCGGCCGCCCCAGTAAGGACAACGAGGTACAGTATTGGAAAAACCGATGTTCCCAAAAAATTGAAAAAAAAAGAGAAAATGTTATTACCAATTACCATCTTCAATTTTTCTGCAAAAGCGAACACTATTTTGAAGCTGAGTCAAATTTAGATCTTTTCTGTTAGATACCTTTTACTCCATCTTTAAAGTGGTGACAGGTGTTCCAACATCTCCGGAAATAAATATCGATAATAACTTTGGAATAATTAAAAACGGCTTTTCCTAGGCTATCCAATGTGATATGAGTGCAATTTAGTACCCTGCTACCCTGATACCGTTTTCTGACGTCGTGCCAAAAAAAAATAATTTTCTCAAAAACAATGCAACGAAAAGATGTCAATATCTTGGTCCTAACCTAAAATGCGAATAAAATAATTTAAAACTCAAAATTGAATTTTGATTGGCATCTTCACTCTACTTGTTGCCTCTGGTGGCCATTTCAGAACCTCAAAAAAAAATTTGCAGCATTTTCTCTTGTCCGATTTACTTAGTTTCTTTCCAATTTTTAGGAACATCCAACAATACCGTATGCCGTTATCCTTACTGAGACAACAGGTATATCCTGTGTAGTCAAGTACCAGGTACACCTGGCGAATCCACCACAAACTAATACTTTTTATACCCTAAATTTGAAATATGGATAAAATCTGGTACTCCAAGTTCTTAGAATGGCATGAAAAAAGATGATAATTACCGCAAGCTGGCTTAATAGTGGACTGGGTCGTGAAAACGTACGGCGCTCTCGAAGTGGTCTTCTGAATTTCTGGCGATTGCTTTGGTGGCGCATCAGGCAGCATTAAAGGATTAGGGGCTGCCGGTTCCGGAAGAAGACCTAGGCCGGCTTGCTTCCTGTATTTATTGGCTTCGGGAGATATTTCTCCTTTGAACGGCGAACCATCTAAGGCTAATCGAAGACAAATTCGGTTTAAAAAGTTGCTTTATTTCGTGGGTTGCTCCTTGAACAGCAGAGTTACTTACGGGCGCTGATGCGCAGATTCCTCATGCTTAGGATTTTAAAGTTCCCGTTTTCGTCAGTGGCGTACACGGTCACGTGGTAAATACCGTCGGCAGTGATAAACCCGAATTCGCCTTGAACTATGCCTTTTTCATCTGCAATTTGAAAATCGATTGTGAAATTGTGGGTTTTTTTTGAACCGCCATTCGCTGAAAATTTATTTACCCTATGCATGCGTATTAATAATTTTGCTTTTATGTTAATGTTAATATCAAATATACATTTTTCAATTCCGAAAGTGGATCATAGTCCTTCTAAGTCGCTTCAAGAAAGTTACGGTGTACAACTTTGTTGTCGATAGAGAATTTCTAAGCCATTGGCAAACAAACTTAAATACAGCAACATTAGCTTATTATATTATTATTATAGAGGGTGAATATTATTCAATAAATTTTTTCTAATAACTTATCCTTAGTTTACTTATAATTTCCTTTACTTAAAAATGACTTTCAATTTGACGTAAAACTCTTTATACCAAAGGCCTTATCTTAAGACAATGTAATAAAACTTTTTTGTGTACCGCTTTTTGCAACTTTTATAAGCTCATAATTAATTACCATTTAAAAAACTTTAGAATAAATCCTGTTATACCTCAATAAAATAACCCGTTGCCAAGAAAATTGCCCTTCTATATTTCCATGAAATAAATTATTAATTTGCGTTTATGTTTAATAATTATCAAATCATCCAAGTTTCCTGAAGCAAATTTAATAGAATATTTTAACAGTATTTTGTACAACTTGGTTACGGAAAATAACTTAGGATTATTCACTATTATCAAGTAAAATTAAAAACGTGCTGTGATAATTCAAAAATATGTTAAAATTGTCCATTGCATCTAAATGAAAAACGACGATTTTTCTGAAAAGACTTTTTTTATTATGCTATAATTGTGGGTTTGGAACATTGGAACATTAGTAATAATAGTAATAACTGTGCTAAATATAAAGTTCATAATCAGCAAACTAGAAATAAAGTTATCAAAGAAAACTAACATCCCGTATATTGCCAATTATTAATGAATCACCCTCTTTAGAACAGAACTAAAACCTACTACTTTAAACGCATATGAGTTGGCCGACCGAGTTACTGAGGGTCTTAATAACAACAAATACATTGGCTCTTTTTCTAAATTTGTTGACCCCAACACGGTGCGTTGCGAAACCTTGGTGTGGAGGTTAAGATCATCTTGTGTGACAATGATACTTTTTTGAATATTTATTTATTTATTTATTTAAAAAGCATTTGTTACAAAAATTTGGAAAGTCTGTTACTTGCAGTAGTAGTGTAATAAATGAGTTTCTCCAATTTAGTGTTAGACGTTTGTGTTTATTTATTTCATTTTTATCGTAAATGAGACTCTATTTTCAATTTAAAAAAGCAGGGATGGACTATAAAACTGACTAAATACTCTAATGTACTAAAAACGAAAGTTTTGCTTTGTATACCTACATCATAACGTAAGCTAAATTTATGACTGTAAAATCAAATCATTCATTGCGTGTCTCATTCACATAATGGATCCTACAATATATTTGTCACAAAATTCTGAAATAATTAATTTGTTTAATTTCTCAAATACTCCATTCAACGAGTGACCATATATTATTACATAATGTCAAAATATCGAACATGGTAGAAAATATGAAAAAGAAGCTAAAACTAACTAACTGACTAACTAACTAACCAAGAACTAACTTCAATCCACAACAATGCACAAATGCCAGCTCTAGTCATGAATCAACGGCTCCGAATACTAGTTCTTTAGAGTTTCAAAATGTGGAACCTCCTAAAGGAATCCAATTGTCAGCTAAAGAAGAGCCACAAAATAAATTCGTTCTATTGTTTGTCGTTCGGTTTTTTTTACTTTACTTTAAACTATAGGATTAGCACAATACTAAAGTTGAGACTATAAAAGCAAATTATCTACAAAATTGGTGGGGTATTTTTTTCTGTACTCACTAAAGTCAATTAAGCACCGATGGAGCTCACAGAAAGAATCATTTTACAAAGTCAGTTTCGTTTCCTACGAAACATACTTTTGGCTTTTATTTCATCGAAATCCACTTGAAACAATTAAATTCGTTTATGACAGCTGTTTCTGCAACGCCGTGCCTTGATCAAATACCAAATATTAAAATATCCCGAAGGCTATATATATAACCAGGTAGTAATAGATTCTTTATTACCGTTATTGTCGGGTTATAAATTTATATTTAGCAACGAAGACTTCCATAGCTTTCCTCAAATTCAATTTTTTGTTTTTTTGATAATTACGTAAAATATATGAAAACTAGCGTCAAACTTATGCATTTGTGAATTTAAATGAATGGCACAGTTAAAATTCGAATTTTTATTTTTATACATACATTTTGGAACTTGATCCACATTTTAACTTATAAATTAAGATTTTGAGTTTTTCGTAATTTAGTTTTATTGTTCTTTTTTTTAATTTCCCTATGGTGTTTTCAATTTCAGAAGCAATCTGAAGACCAAATTTAGATAGTTGATTCGAAACTTTCTTGCTTGATTCTTCCATGAATTTAATTGTTTTACACATTTTGGCTTTGGTGTTATATGGGATGGAGAGAATGAATCTGGGTCGAAGCTATTTGTTTTAATATTTCATTCTCTTTCAATTTTTTCTCTGGATTGTAGTAAGTAGTATGTGGATAAAATAATAAAAGTCAGCCATTTTGTGTAAGGGTGATTTGAGTTATTATGTATTACTTTGTCCATGTGTGAGAGTTCATGGTAAATGGAAAAATCTATTTTTTTCTGCACTTTAGTTATAGTATAGGTCCAGATAGTTTAAATATTTATCTAGTTCCGCCTCTATGGTAAACCTTATGTAAACTTTATGTATGAGGTTAACATGATTCAGAAATAAATTTAGTTGTCTTTCTGTTCCAGTGAAACAAGCAAAAACATCATCCACCAAAGAAGACTTTTACTCAGATTGTATGATATTTTCTAAATTGTAAATGAAAATTTCTGGTAGTGGACAAAGAGAGTGTGGGTAAACTTACACGAGCTCAAATTAAGCTGCTTTGGCAAAGGCTAAGCAAAAATTACAATCTAGGGAATGGGTGTAAATGAAGCAGGCAGAGTCTATTGCGTTTTATCTCGAACATTGAGAGATCATTTATTACGCTATTAACAAATCTTGGCTTCTTCAGAGCCTAACTGAAACAGTTTCAATTAGGATTTAAAAAAAAAATTGTTTGTTAGCTATAAGTTCAAAAGTGCAGTTGGATCATTTTCCAGAATTAGGAACATGAACGAAAACTTACTATTTACAAAAGCTGTGAAAAGAAAATGGCTTTTTAATTTTGGTGAGAAGTTCGTCTAGATTCGTCGATTTTCTAGAGTGGCAAATTCTTTCAGAAGTTTCAGAGGTTTTGGCTGCACAATAAGGATCCTTAGCATAAGAAAATCAGAATGAGTAGGAAAAGTCGTGGCTTCAAAACGCGCTAAAGAGGACATCAGTGAAGGGAAAAAAATATTTATAGTTTCACTCTCCCACCTGTTGGGATATCTAAGAAGAAGGGAAAAAAAGATACGTTTTTAGATGGAGACCTTTTGGTTCTGGGGTTCCAGTGAACCCTAAATCATAATATATTAATTCGGACTTTTTTGTAGTATTTTGCAGACTATTTTGTGGCAAAGAAACCACCAGGACGAACTGGACGGACATACATCTCGTGGCAATGCAATCGATCTACTCAATTTTGTTACTGAGAACGACGTAGTTCGACAGTGGCTTGCTAGTCACACAACACAAACATTCCAAGCATTTAATAGAGTTGTTTAAGCCTGTTATTGGCTGATTCAAAATAAAAACCGAAAGCTCTCAAGAATAAACATTTTTTGGTCATGCATGGGGTAAGGCGTAATGATACCGCTGAGTTTAGAGCTCATATTCTTTTTTGCAATTTCCTAGTAACTAGCGCAATAAACTCAGAAAATGAACTCATTCTAAGCTTAAATTGAGGACTGTTGTGTCAAAAGTAATTTTTGTAAGTGGGGCGTATTTAACTAGAGGTAAAACGATCAATCGAATTTCTTTTATTATTTCCTATATATTAAAAAAAATGTTCCAATAGTATTAACACATCTTCATTATAATGAGACAAAAGGTTTTGTTGCTATAGATATATATGGGAAAAGAAATAAGACTGTGTTTATATTTTTGATTCATATCATTTCATTTTCCCGTCATGATTCACCAAATACATTTTAAACACTTCTAACGCCAAAAATGCCGACCATTTTCTGAATACACAGCGGCGCAAAGCCTCCATTATGAGCGCACAATCGGTGTATCGAACCTGAACAAGTCAAAGAGGGAAGTTTTAAAAAGCTTTCGCTACGAGTGTTCGGGTGTGTTTTTCGCGGGGAACAAAGCTTTTATACGAAGGACCATTCTTTTCGGCGTTATATAGAGTTAATATTGATTTTCACACAATTGCTTTGTAAAAAGGTTTCGGTGTTTCCGAATAATGGAAAAAACGTTTTTACAACAATGCCCATAAGTTTCCCGAGTGGCGAAAAGTTTGCTCGAGTTACGCGCAAAGAAGGTTGATTGATCGTGATGTTCGTTATTCACCTCTTTTTTTCTTGATGAGTCAGAGTTTCATTGTGGCTTTTAGAAGTTAGTGAGAAGAAGGGCTTAGTGTGCCAAACGTGTAAGCTTTGTTTTTATAATATTCATTAAGTTATGTCGAAACTTCGAAACAGGTACCATCTTCTATAAATCATCACAGGGCCATGCTTACGCAGACCACATAGGCCTGACCTCTAGTGCCATAAGAAAAGCAAACGAAACTTTTGTAAGTTTTGGGAAAGACGCAAAGAATATTCTAGAGGAAATTTCAATAAACAACTGGGCTTCAGGTATTATCAAAATGCTTTTTTAATTTTAAGGGCCCATATGTGCCAATATGACCTCGTTCCAATGCCTCCTAAAATGGCACAGATCCAATGTATATTGATTCTTCCGCACAATTCAAAAAACGCCACAAGAAAAAGTTTAGCATTACCAATTCACGTCACCGAGAAAGATAACCTTACCTTCAAATCGTTAATATAATTATGGCGTCTAGTTTGTGGCCGCCATCTCAAAATCCACACCAAACACTAACTTTCTAAAGATACACTTGGTGAACCTAGCGTATCATTTCATATTATGCAAATTGGGGACTTCTTTCAAATGATTTGGTTATGAACTTGAATGTACCCTAATTCCCGAAACAAAATTTGCCAAGTTGAAGTCTGCAAAAAGGCTTTTTTTTAGACTTTCACTTTCCTGGGGTGGGGTTATCGTTGGAGTATTTACTGTGAAGTTCACACTGGTGAACACTAATTTTGACAATAACATTCTTAACATTTGATTGGTGATTTGACATAAGTAACTGGAAACAAAAGATTTTATAGAGGCCATGAACACAAAATGGATGCCACGGGCCGGTAAAATCTACCAGCGCTAATTGAAAAACCCTTTATCAGCAATTTCGTGTTGTTGTAGCTATCTTCATCTAAGTAAATTGTAATGGGTCTAACAATAAAATCTGGGGGTTTCTCACGAACACATTTTTAAAAATTAAATCTGCCGCACTGGCACTTAAAGTGGGAGAAGAATTTTGCTACCTAATTGCCACGTAGTTTTAAATTTTCAGCTTTGTGTTATTAGAGTCTGAGACTTTATGTATAGTTGACGACTGTGATAGCTCGCTTTTTCCATTATTAGCGCTCTGTTGGGTGGAAGGAAATCTGTGAACCATTGTGTAAAAGTACTGCCTTTGCATCTTCCTGGTAGTTGAATGTTTTCACAAATAAGTGACGATGGCATTTGGGACCCGACAGTTTTCTAAGTAGCTATGCAAAACGGTTATTATTATCATGCATGAGTTTCAAACTATATTTCAATAAGGTAAGTGACTGAACAATTCTCGGAATGGTATTTTCTTATCGCTGTTATGCACTCATGCCAAAATTTGGTAATCTCTGAGATTCCATAAGTACCTGTCGATTGTCTATTTTGTGAAATTTAAAGCTAATGGCGGAGATAACCTGCCAAAGGCTGGTAATTCTACAGCCTATTTGGGTTTCGTCATTGCCAAAACATTTCCTCAGGTTTTCCAATCCTTGGCTTTTACATGTCGTAAACTTTCCGGCTAACTAAATCCTTGTAGTCTTTGTCAAAACATTTACAATTGTTACAGTTTTTAGAATTTGCGTGTTATTATAAATGCTTTTCTTTAATGATACACTGTGTAACGTTTTTCCTAAAACCCGTGATGTTTAAAGTTTAATATTTGACAAATTGCAATGAACACGCATTTTTCAAAGACGTTTGACAGAATGGATCACGAGATTTTGTTGAATACGACGTCAGCTGCTGGTCTTGATGATAACCTTAATGGGTTTTTTCAGGCCATGCTTATCAGAGCGTTCACTATTTGTTGAGCATAATAGCCTCAAGTCTTTTAATTTTACCTCCACCAGGGGCGCCCCTCAGAGTAGCAATCTAGAGCCACTTCTCTTTTATGTCTCTATTATTCACGTAATGACTACTTTCTATTCCTCGGTCGTGGAGAATGGCCTTCTTTTCTTCTATTGCATTGATACTTCTCTATTGGAACGCCGGATGGTAAATGATCTTGGAGTGTATGTTGATAGAGATCCAAGGTTAAACATGGACATCTAGAGTGTATTTCAGTCAGCAGCCAGGAACCTCGGTTTTATATTCCACGAGTCTGAAAATCTTCGGTGTCTAAACAGATAGTCTAGTTAAGACTAAATTTGGTTATGTTTCTATAATTTGGTGTCCCACTTATGGGGTGCACATTAATAAATTAGCAAGGGTCCACAGAAAATGTCTAAAGTAGCTGGCATTCAAGATGGAGGGTCAGTTTCCATCTCAAGGTTGTGACCAAACGAAACTGCTCGAGCGATTCAACTTTGCATCTTTTGCGTCCACAAGAGTAATTCAGCGACCAATGCTGAAACAAGAGCACACTTTCCCAGGCGTGTGACTGTTGACGTATAGTTGAAGTGTCGGTGATATCTGTTGTCATTTATGCAATATTTTGTTGAGGTACATCAACAAATTTCATAGATCCAAACATCGAATCAGCTCTTGGTCGTATTTAACAAATTTGGAAAAGGCAATATTACTTTTGGCAAAAATGTATTTTATGGATATTTTTTTTTATTTTATTATTTTTGGGAAAGAATTTTTGTTCAATATTTGGTCAGACTGAAATAGAAAATTTAAATTGAAAACAATTTCAATTTCGTTTTGCGAGCTCTTTTGGGCGCTTCAAAAATGCCAATCATCGAACAAATCGCATTAGGATTCAAGTCGCTTATTAGATCTTTTAACTCAAAGTGGCGACTCGTGTTTCTTACTTTTTTACATTTTCCAACGGAGAAAAAAATTAATAAAGTTTAAGGATGCCCGTAAAACCACTTTGTAGTCAGGCTGTAAATAATGTTGCGCTATGAACGGCATCAAATACTTCTGTTGGTGGATATGTCATAGGTATATAGCAATTTAAGGCATACATCGTTTGTCTAGATATTTATTTTAGTTAATTAAACTTTCTATCTGTTCTTTTCCTAAATTTGTTTTTTTTTTCATAAAAGCAGCTGTAGCTCATGTATAGCAGAAATAGCAACGAGATACGTTATTAGACCTAAAAAAATATTTGACAAACAAAATTAAACAATTTACACTGAAATAATATACTCGGTGTAAGATGCGTGCATTCACCACAGGTCAAGAACTATGAAATCATTAAAATGGCACAGCTAAATTGCTATTTTTTTTTTCAAAAAAAGCAGCTGTAGTTCGTGTATAGCAGAAATAGCAACGAAGTACGGTATTGGGGTAATAGGGAAAAAACATAAAAGGTAAAACCTAAATTTTACTTTAATTTTAGATATTCGGCGCCCTGAATAACAAATTACCATTTTATTTGGCAAATCCTGTATAATTGGTGATTAATAACAACCAATGAAGTGGAAGTCTTTGCCAGAATGCTCTTAAACACACATAAACATTAAACAAAAAATATTTTAATTTACATGCGCTTCAAAACAGTACTTATTTTAATTATAGCTATGTCACTTCAAAATCTCGAAAATAGCTTCTAGGATAATTTTTTTCTCTAATATCGTACCTCGTTGCCCCTATTATTACACCCAGTACTTTATTAACTTCACCTTTTTTCTCGTATCGGTGTTGTTCCCCGTCTATCGTAAATCCAAATTCGTACGGTCTTCCTTCGTCTGTATCTTTTTCGCTTACCACTAACGACAATGATATGAGAAGCACCTGAAAACATAAATCAAAAATTTTTGTAAGTAGTAATAATAGTGGTAGTTATAATAATAATGAAGAGCTTTAATTTTTCCACCAATAGAAATAACCAAGAAAGTAAACCATGATAGTAATTTTAAGAAAACACAACGAAAAGAAAAATCAGTTACACCGAATTAATCAACCATAATACGATTTCTGGTAGTATGCAAGATTTCTTAACAAGGTAATCAAAGAGATCGTTAAAAAAAAGGCACCGAAAGTTCCAATAGATATTTTCAAAACTTAAAAACACATAGGTAAGGTTGGCGATCGAATTTGAGACGACCGGTATACACATTTTTATACGTGTTTGCTTTAAAGATTTGCTTAGAGATTGATAAACCGAGAAGGCACCACGATAAACAATCGCTTAGGCAAATAACTTAAAAGTGACATCATTGAACGGTCATATTTTTTAAATTAATTTAAAAGGATTTCAAAATTTACGTCCTTAGCCGTTATATACACTCGCGAAGGTCGAGTATATGCCGTAATTAGTATTAGTGCGTGATTTGTAAGACGATTCCTATTACCTTATATTTGCAAGAGGATTGAATGTGGGAGTTCGAATTATCTCTGTGCTTTGCAATATGTGTAATCGTTAAGCTTTTTCTTCTATTTCATATATTCAATTCTATTCAATATAAAAACCAGTACACTCGTATGTGAAATAAATTGAATGAAACAGAGAATTTCCAAATTTCCGTATATTTTTAATGATCGCTAGCTACTATTATGAAATATTTATAGAAACTGTAACAAAATATCAAAAAAATAAAATTGTTTTCCGACATATTATGAATTTTGAAAGTTAAAAATCACGTTTTCAGGTCTAAACATATCTATCGATTTCAACAACTGGAACCCGTTGTTATATATTTAGGGTTGATTTCCTTATAGAAAGGGTTCTACTTTACTGATCTGCGTTGATATTTAGAAAAAAATTAAGTGAATATAGAGTGCTGAAAAAATAACATTAAAAATTGAAACGAAAAAATCTTAAAAACTGACGAGGGAGATTTTGTATAAGCTTTCATATTTTAAAAAATTGACAGTTTAATGCCGCCTAATTTAGTTACTTTTTTATTGTTATGGTTGTACAAAAAAGTTTTTCTTAAAAAATTAATGATGGAGAAAATACTAATACCAAATAAAACAAATTAAAAAGACAGTTTATCATTTGCAATATTCGGAGCAAATTAAGTATTTTTTGAACAGTTTTTATAACAATCCTAAAATTTTTTTTTTCTATTAATCATTTAAGATAGTGTTTTTGATTTTTTTTTTTGGTTTCTAATCATTAAACAAATTAAATAATTAAACTTTTCTGTTAATGATGAATGAACCAAAAAAATTTAAAAATGTGGCTTTTCCATTTGAAAAATGACTTATAACAATTTTTTCATTTAAATTTGTAACGTTAGGTATTGGTGAACTTGTATTTATTTATTTATTAAATATTAGAACATACCAATTAACTCGATCCAATTCTATAAAAAATCTACAATATCGTAATCGCAGAAATCGATAGATATATTTAGACCTGCAAAGGTCGGTATATGAAATATGTTGATAAAGCTTCGAAGAATACAAAAATGCCTTAATATACAAGAGTAATTTAAAATAAAAAAGTTGTTACTTGTCTACAAAGATACAAACACCCTCTATGTATACAGAAAAATTCTGTAATCCCAAATTTTTGGATCCATTTTATGTTTTTTTTATCGATCTTCCAATTTTCATGATTTTTTAAGCAATTCGTCAATTCATTTATTTTAATTGTTTTTCGTTAGTTTGACAACCAATTTTCTTTGTTTCATGCAGTATCATACAGGTTAAAGCAAAATGTTGTTTTTTGTAATAGCTTCAAAACACCACAACTGAAGGGGATAATTCGGTTTACAAACTGTTTGCTGTAATCTTATACAAATTCCATTTCTTTTATTTCCTCTTAAATGTTGCGTTTGCAATAAAACGGTAACTTGCAGTTTATTTAGGTATCACTCAGAAAAGGAAACACCATATCAAAAAATTAATTAACAAAAATTTTAAATGGGTACATTTCCACCTCTTCCAGCAATCACAGTCTTCATGGTATCGAACTAATTAGAATAAATGTTCTTCTGTGAGAAATAACCTGATATTCTTCCATCAACGCCAGATGTAAGTACGGCTGAATTATATTCATTCAAAAAATTCACAACAGCATTGAAATCGGGGCATTCTAAACTTGACAATCCAACTTCATCCATATATTCACTCAATACCCGTGCAACATGAGGTCTAGCATGATCATGTATTAAAGTTAATTGATTTCTAATGAAAGGAGCAAAAAGAACGACCACATCTTGGAGGATATCTTCAGTGACCTTAAACAAACCCTGAATTCATCTGTGAATTGTACCTACATTTTTCCACTGTTCTACATAATCTCGAACTGTAGACAGTATTTCTACGGCAGTTAATACCATCAAACATAAGAAATTATTGCAATACTTTCACTTAGTGGTGCAACTATTCGCTTGACCGTCAATTGCTTACTTCTTAATTGATTAATGATCCACTGTTCTACATAATCTCGAACTGTAGACAGTATTTCTACGGCAGTTAATACCAACAAACATAAGAAGTTATTGCAATACTTTCACTTAGTGGTGCAACTATTCGCTTGACCGTCAATTGCTCACTTAATTGATTAATTAAAAAATCATTATTTAATAATAACAATATATATTTTATTTAAAATTATGCATGTGATATCCAATATCCCAATAATAATATCAAAAAAATTTAATCTGGCAATTCCGCAACCCTACTGTCACTGTAAAACATTCTATCGTAACAATCACATACACATTTTACAAAAATACAGTAAAATTAGCACCATTTGATTGAAAAATTTGCAGCTCATACAATGATTGAGATAATTGTAATGGTAAACAAACAAGGTAGATAAGGTATCATCCCATAATAACCGGCCACCCCGTACAAATTGTCTAGTCCAACAAGAAAAATTGTATATTTGCATGGAAGACCTAGGTACATATAAATCTAGGTTCGGGGATGGTTAATTTGCAAGATAGCGCTTTTACAATATGTTACTCATTTTTTGTCCGATTTTGTTGAAATCTGGCAACATCTGTTATAATGATAAAAGGCTAATTCTGCTTTCTCCAGATTAAAATTGTGAAGTCCAGTGCCGTTAGTGTGAAAGAAATATAGATAGATTAATAGATAATTTTATACACAAAGCCCAGTAAGTATACAATGGATGTTTCGTCAGGAAAAAAAAGTACATTATCGAATATTAAAAAGATGCATGAAATTATATGTATAAACAATACGATAGACACACACATAACATTACGGTACGTAACAATCGAGTATATTTCCAAGCGACAGTACAAACATTTTGATAAAATACACCAATATACCTGACACTCATCAGAACACTTTCACATGGTACGCTTCAATCTCTGCTGTAGAAAGCATTGGCCTACAGAAGGCTCGTGATGCACTTTTTAAACTATCTTACAGATAACGTTTTTATGCTTGGAGGACGCATTTTATGATAATGAGGTCTTGCATAACTTACATACTTTTTGCAAATCATGCGGTTAGTTTTTGGTGTATAACCGTGGACATGTTTGTTATGGGAGTCTTTATTATTTTATATTTTTCAAAAGTATCTTTGCAGGAATGCCTCGGGGGTAGTATCCTTTTTTGCTATATGAACACCCCTCCGCATCGCTAGCCTGTTCCCAGTTTAGAATATTATTTTAAAGAGACGAGTAGGCTGAAGCATAATAGAAAGTCAACAAGGACGTTCCAAAGATAGCGTCTTTGATTGTTCATATTGGAAAAAACGTTTTGTTCAATTTATTACAAACACTATCCACGTCGTGGTCCCACTTTAGGAAAGCATCGATATAAGAGCAAAAAAACTTTGTTGTGTGGTTTAATGTAAAGCGTGAACCAACAACACTGAATGCCAAGTTAGGCAAAAGTTTAATGTACGGCTGTTTTCTCCAAATTTACTGGAGAACCTATTGATCAACTCCCGAGCATCTCTCCATTAGACGAAGATGGGCTTGTCATTCGCATATATAAAAACGCGGCAGTTGCTACTTAGGAACTGAAGAAGGTCATTTACATATAAAATAAAAAGAATCTACCTAAGGTTCCTCCCTCGGGCGTGTCCAAGTTAACGTTAAAAGGATCTGAGTGCACTCCATTTACTTTGACACCTATTTTCCTATGTTTCCTATGTGACATTCTCCATTTATCGTTTTTTTGCCATAATGTCAAAGTCTAAGGATTCGAAAGCCAGCGAAAAGTCAATATAGGCACGCCACTGCAATTTTGGTGATTTACTTTGAATAAGTCATGACCCCCAGCTTAGTTGCGTATGTTGCCTATGACGAAAGATTTTAAAACAAGTTTTTTTTTTACTAATTGTTAGTAAATATATCCTAATATACGTTAATATAAACTTTGGTTCTATTTTTATGGATAACGAATATACAGACATGTTCTTGAAACATCTTGTATAATAACTATCAAAAGAGTGCGACTATTTTGCTGCGACAAAAGTAAAGTTAACGAAAAAAATAAACAAAAAATGTGTGCTCTTCTATGATTTTTAATATAAATGATATCTCTATTGGATAATATATACACATATTTTTAATTTCTAGTTATCTCGTTCCTTTCCCAAAAATAAATTTTGTCAAAATCCAGAAATTTTTGAGTTCCCGTATATAACATAACAGATCATAGCATAAAAAAATAATTGAATTATATAATCATTAAATAATAATAATAATAGCATATCCTTTTTTCTATCCTGTCTTATACTCTCCCTACCTTTTCAACACCTTTCCTATTTACTCTCAATAACATAACCCAAATAGACTATTAGAAAGTTAACATTTTAAAACTATTTTTTTATTTATTTATAAACAAGTCTTTCCTAAAAACAGACGCTGCACAAGGAAAAGGAAACCACAAAATTTCACAAAAAAGAAATACTTTGTCTGTGGACTAGTTTCAATTATTTTTTACAAGCTAAATCTAATTAACAACTAATTACAGCTTTTTATTACAGTATGTTGATTAGTATACCGTCTTAAGTGTCGTTTAAAGACTTTAAAACTCAGAGCAAATAGATCAAGATCTGGATACAGCGGACGTTTGCCAGTATCAAAGAATGTAGGGATTACAATTAAAGTATGTTTCTTCCAAAACGAAAGGACATTTCATCAAATTGTTTCCAATTTTATAAAGAAATAGTAAATCAAAATTTGTTCTACGATTTTCCAAAGACTGCATATAATAAAAACGCTAAAACTAAAAAAATATCTCTGTCTATTAAAAATACAAATTTTCGTTGTACACTCTCCAGCCGTTCGATAGATTTAAAATACATCGGATTCCAGACTGGTGTAGTATATTCCAACACGGGTCTGACAAGACTGTAAAAAATTATTATTAAATATTTTTTTATTATTGAACCCATTAGTAACCCGTAGAATAAATCCAAGACTCTTTTGAGCCTTTTGAACAATGTTTTTCTACGTATATCTTGCAAACAAGTCCCAAATCCAATATAATACCCAGGTCCTTTACTTAGTCCTTTAAGTAGTCCCGAAGTTATATTTGTACTCTTTGATTCTATCCCATTTACAACATATTGAGATCGCACGCAAAACTAAATCTTAGGGAGGGCGACTAAAACACCGTGCACACCGAATTTCTCCAGTTTCAAGGCATGAGTTGGATGGTGTATTTTATCAAAAACTTTGGAGGAATCGGTGTAAACGGCACAAGTCTCGAACCCCTGCTCCATATTGTCCGTCACTGACTGAACAACCGGTACCAAATTAGTTAAGATTTATCTTTTACGAAAAAATCCGTGCTGATTCGGGTCAATAGTACCCTTAACAATAAAGAGTAATTGGTCCAAAACAAGTGACTCAAACAATTTGCCGAAGCGGCTTAGGAGAGATATCGATCTGCAGTTAGCTACATTGGACTTATCACCGGATTTCAAAATGGGCACGATTTGGGCAATTTTCCAAAGTATCCTGGACTTACCAGTTAAGATGGATTGATTGTACAGCAAAGAGAAGGGCTCACAAAGATCGGGGCATGATGTTAGAAATATCGAAGGAAAACCATCTAGCCCAGGTCCCTTTTGGAAATTAACACAGCATAAAGATGTCTTTACATTTTTCTTCGATATATGATCAACATTAAAACATTCTTGTGATGGAATTTAAGAAATAACTTGGATATTTTTCATTCCCATCTTTTCTTATTTATTTTAAATCGTTGATTCAATCTGGTAATAATTCAAATGATACAAAGGAAAAATTTCAGACTGAAGACATAATAAACAAATGCGTAAAAAATATAACAACAATAATAATAATAGTTAATAATATACTAATATTATAATATGATACAATATATAATAATAATCATTATTACTATCACTGGAAGATATACTGTTCCGTGGAAATTTTATTCACTAGTAGGCAGTATAGATGACATGTGCTCGAAAGAGGAAACTTCGGTGTTCACAACTTGGTTGTATTCGATCAGTTTTTCGACCGTTAAAAACGTTAAAAAAAATTCGTCCATTCGAAATGCGATGCACAATCTTATTAATTTATGCGAAAACAAAATTTACAGGTGTTCGTAGGCGAAAAAAAGTTTGGAATTTTATGTTCTACGACCTAGACGAAAAATAATAAAAAATGGATTATGCAAATTTAAAATGGTTGAACAGGTATTAATTAAAAAGTCTGCCGCTGCCATCCGGTTTGGATTCATTGGTTAAGATGAACGAGTCCGCCGAGCTTAATAAGTTAATTTATCAGTTTTTAAATACTTGCGTGCGCCGAATTAAAATAAACTTTGATGAAGTATTCATGGCCGTAAAGAAGTACATTAATTCTACTACATGCTTGTAAAATTTTAATTAAAATCCAGTAACAATAAACCTTTCACTGCTCACGTTCTCGTAATATCAAAGATCATATCAAATATCAGAAATAAAATATGTGCGGTTTATCAAACATCAAGCACGATTGTCATTGATCAAAAACTCATTAAAAAAAACTTTAACCTTTCGCTAATCTGCAAAAATCTACTAAAAAAAATCGCTACTAAGGTGGCCAAAAATAATGTGAGCCTAAAAATGAAATACTAGAGCTTTTGAAAATAAATATCTACAGGGGGTTAGTAATGAAGATAACAATTTGATATCATTTGGAACTGGCATTCAAAGAAAAGCGGAAAAAAGCATCAATTTTCTAAATTACAAAATACAAAAATAAAAATCAATGCAAAAAATGTTTTCGAATATTAAATCGGTGCTTTAATTATTTCCTCATTGTCGATTAATATTTATTGGCAATATTTTTTTCTACGAACAACTCTTCGTTAAAATGTCTCATAATTAAATATTATCTAGATTTGGACTTTAATTTGTGTTGTGTAAAATATTCTAATTTCTTCGAATTCCAACATCGAGTTCGAACACTAAATTGTGAATGGGGAAGTGAAACTAATTTGGGAATTAGTTATCGATACTGCAAGTTGTGAAAATAATAAGTTTATTTCTTTTACTTTAATACGGGTAGATTCAGCCACACTTTGTGTAACACAAACCATCAATTAAACTACATCTTGTTTATCCAAGATTTTTCAATTTTTTCCTGAATAATATTGTAGTCAGCAGATTCGATATTGCCAATAATAGTAAATTATTCCATCACTACCTTCACGGAGATATCAACAAATGAGGAACTACCTGACACATCTCCAGTTTCACTTACTCAAAAATATGGAATAACCATCGGTACTGCACAAATAAAATTGCTGAAAAAAATCATCTTCCTGCAATTCGTATAGAAAGTCGATGGCAAGTTTTGCAACGAGGATACAATCAAAATAAAAAGACCAAGGAAAAAAGGACATCGAGAATATGAAAAAAATGGATGAAAATCGAATAAGCATGTGTGAGAAGAGATGCATGCGGATCAAGAGGGCTGAACTCATTCTGTTAATATAAGTTTATGCAAAAGAGTGAATGACTATAACGTTTTGAAATATTAAAGTTTTACTCTTCAAAATTCATTTAAAGACTAACTACTAATATGAAGATAAAGGAATCCAAAATACGGATTTTAAAAGTTGAATGTTGACACTGTATAAGATGTTTAGAGTCCTCTGTATAATTTTACTTTTTTTTAAATATGAAATAAAAAACATTACTCTTCTAGTGGATATTTTAAATTCTACAGCTACTTAAATTATAAAAAAATACTCATTTTTAGCTGTGGTATTACTTCAAAAAGGTGTTTGATATAAATTTGCGTATCCTATTAATTATATTTGGAATTGCTAGAATAATTCAAAATGCGATAATATAATGGTTTGTCCTACATATAACATCAATAACGCTCGTGCTTTTCGATAAAGCTGGCAACACTGTTTCATTTAAAAGATTTTTCGCTACCTTGAATGTTATACAGAGGGAATTTAAGATACTGTCGTAACAATATTTTATGGTCTGTATGTTGCCTAATATTTTCAGCAAAAGAGCCTGTTTGCACCACTGTGGGGCGTGAGCGGGCGTTTCAAATTAATTTAGCAAACAACTTAAAACTCTAAAATAATTTCCGGTTTCGGAAGATTCAGTTCGGTTGATTCAATACGTTTTTAATTTTACCTTGGCGAGTATATAAGTGAAATATGCGTTGATTGAGTTTTGTTTGCTTTGGCCGGACGGTAACCTTTTTTAAAAATACTTTGAGGCCAAGAGCGACAACTTTAACTCGTTAAGATTAACGTAGGTACCGGTAATTATTGTCGTACAAATTATATAATGTCAGTTACCCATTCATCAACGGTTTTCTAGGAAAAGCCAATTCAATTACCATATTAGTGCTAGGCGTTTGACTTTTTTAAATATATATTTTTTAATTTCTCGCAAATAGATGGCTGAATCTTGACCATTTTTCTTGTGGAAGATAAAAACGATTTCTATTTATACAATTATAGGGTTTTGCTTCTTTTGGTTGGTTTATAAAGTTAATCTTAGCCTCTGCAGTGCTAAGCCAAATAATTAAATTGCTCATTCATCGTCTGTGGATACTTTTGTTGGACAGGGAGCCTTTGATAAGGGCAAAGGTTTAAAATAAACATCTAAAAACCGCGGGTTAGCATAAGACAAAGAATGGCTAGGGACACAAGATATTTAAATATTAATTATTTTATTAAAAAAATCATGAAGGCATAAATTAGATAGACATACAAATAATCATGCTGCGAATTCTGAAGCCAACGAAATTAATGAACTTATGGAAAATGTTTTTATTAGCATAAATAATATATAAAATATTCAATTAATTTTCGACCTATTAAAAAGATATATTTCTATTTGCACTCTTCAGATTTTTACCTGAGACAATTTCCACATAGTGTAAGCTATACACGAAACTAATTACACACTATATGTATAAATAAAGACGCTTAAGGCACTAAAACTTTGAAAGCACACGCACGTACATGAGTGGCGGTCTTTTTATCGCACTTTATGTCAAAGGTTTGTTTTAAAGATGTTATGGCTTTTATGTTGTCCCCACCTGCGTGATGCGAATCGCCGTGTACAAATCTTGCTAACAATAAATAATTTAGAGATCGATGACAAAATCGATAGTCGGAGACGAACCTTGGACGTAGTTCGTGCAGAACTACATGTACCGTGTGGCCCGAATTTTACCTGTGACATTTCGGTTTCATTATAATGTAACAATTTTATTAGATTTGCAGTCGAAATTGTACAAAGCGATGAAAGGCTGCGAAAAATGAAATATATGTTTTAATTTAATTAAGCAAATTTTTAGAGAAGAAATCAGAATTGCTCACCCAAGTGGGAATTTCTGAAAAATGATGCAGAATTTCTGGAAAACAGCTCAGAATTTCTGACTTAAATCAGAATTTCTGAAAATTAAGTCTGAATATTTAAAAAACGAGTCATAGTTTCAGAAAGAAATGTCATTTAAGGCAAAATTTTCGAAAAATAATTCAAAATTTTTCGAAAACAGCTCAGATTTTGTTTAAAATAAGCTTAAATTTCTGGAAATATAACTCACAAATTGTGACACGAGTGAGAATTTCTGAAAAATATCTCAGAATTTATAAAGTAAGTCCCTCGTAACATCAGACGTCAAATAAATAGGGTAATGCAAAAAGAATGAACAATCTCTAAATTGGAGGTACTAGATACCAATATTACCAAAATTGTTATTTTTAAAAAATGTTTTTTTTTATTGCTTCTCGTACCTTTTCAAGTATAATAAGTCAAAGAAGACAAAGCCTTAGATGGCATAAACAAAAGTACTTTCTTTCTATGGAAACTTGAAAATTCTCTCAGATTGCCCTCATGTTTTTACCAGAACTCGACAGATTAAAAAAAAAAGATTCAATTTAGGTAAATAATATGGTGAAACTTGCACTACCTAAATTAACTTACAAAAAAACCTAAAACGGCCAATTTTTATTATTATGCTGTAAAAATTTTTTCAATTAATGAAAAAAATCAAAATAAAATTGAAACTTGAAAGCTCTTTATATCCGAAACCAGCGACATTTGCATGAGCCAAGTTGTGCCCATTCATTCATTCAGTAATTTAGTGTCTAATACCTCCAGTATAGACATAAATCACTCTGTATACCTAATAATTGAGAATTAAGAGACATTCAGGAATATATATTCGGTACGATTTGCGATATCATAGTCGGTCATATAGTATTTTAACTGCTTCTACTCGTATACTGAGAATAGTAAAAGTCACCCATTAGCTGCCAGTGTTCTACCTTTGTCTATTACTCCCTGGTGTCATATATTCGACAGAGATAGCGCCAGTTATCGGGTAATTACAGTACTTTCCACTACAAAACAAAACTGACGAAACGATATCATTCTAGACTTAGCGAAAGTGTACCAAATACATCGACAAGACATGATGAAATAACCAAATATCTGCTCAGTAGGCGGATTAATTACCCATAAAATGGTCTAAAATGTGATTTGTTAAAAATTGTGAAAAATTGGTGGGGGCTCAGTGCAAAATATTTTTTAAAAAAAATATTGTAAGTGAGGAAAGGCACGATGATACTGCAGTAGTATTTGTTTGGACGGCAACCCTCCAGACAATTACCAAAGAAAATTGGATCAGTTTTGTAACACAAAATATAGTAAAAGAATACTGAGATACAACGGTACCACCACAATTATTAATGTATACGAAGGATCATTTTATGTTAGTAGCAGTTCCGATTTTATATGGTATGATATATGTTTTTTATATTTTCCAATTTTCTTGGTATTGTTTTAGTTGTAATTGAATGGACACAGTTCTCGGACAATAATTTATTTACCAAATTATCATAATTTTTTAAACATTCGCATATCATTAAGGAACTTCCTGATCTATTATCACAAAGAGAATACTCGAATCCATCTCTGCTTATGGGCGTACTACTTTAATTAATAAATGCCAAGTACAACTGTATCTCTTACTCCCAAGTAATATAATCGTGGTCGTTGGTGACGACTGTTTTGCATTGCACAGATAGATATTCAGGGCTGAATAACATCTGTTGAAGCATAAGTGGAAGTAAAACGAATAATCTGTTTTATTCTGTCTGGCATTTTACTGCCGACTAAGCCATCACAAATCATACCGACTATGCATGATACACAAAGATACAGTACAATACTCTGAAAGGGCGAAGTCTAGCTAACTAAGTCAGCTTTAACCCAACTCCATCTATTATACACCTTTTGCAATACATAATACATATATTTTACTTTAATCAGATTTGTAACAATATGCTTAGTACTACAAGAGAATCCGTACTAAACAGAAATAAAATAAAACCAAAAGGAAAAGTACTTAAGTATTTAGGAAAACAATGATTAAACTATTAAAGGGTTAACGAAAAACCCATGGCTCACTTTGTTTCTGTAACAATATATCTTTAATGTTCTTTCGGAACAAATTTAATGATGATAACGCAATATTTATATATTTTTATTAACTAATTGATCTTTAAAATTAACACGAAGTACAGGTATTCGAATAAATTGTATAGTCTCACCCACTACAGCTCTTTAATTTTTGCGGACATGTTGTCATATCACCTTAAACTATACAACATCTGTTTGTATTTGCAGTGCGAGGCAATATGAAAATGAAGATATAATATACGACGCACAGATCTTTTTTCTTATTTTAAAAGTCAACACAGGCTTATTGGCATACAGAGTCTTACATATAAATTTTTTAACTTAAATTTGAAATTTCTTCACTAAACCTTAATGAAGCGTTCACCGTTACTCCTAAATTTTGTCCCCATTTTTCTCAAGATGCAAGTATCTTGCAGCCATGTAGAATTTGTATCGGCGCGAGTTTATCATCCAAACTCTGAATAATTCGATCCGTCAAAACTATTGCAGTACTGTGTCCCGGGCGGAAACTCGATTGAAAAACTATTAGGACATCATTATTTTTAACAAATTCATAGAGCTGTAAGTAGACAATCTTCTCCAGACTCTTGCTCAACCCAGGTACTAAGCTAGTTGAGCACTGATAGTGAAATTCCACCAATTCCCAAAACATTCGATTTAAAACTATTGATAGCTGACTTTATTTCATCAGATGTAGGTAAAACAGAGAAAATTCCTGTATTTTATCTGGCAATTCCGGTCTTGCTTGAGTGAGTATGTGCGCAGTTTCCAAACGTTCGCAATTTCCCTTGCCAGAGACATAAGAAATTCTCATTTATTTTTCAGAAATTCAGTCTTTTTTTTTTAATTCAGATTTATTTTTTAGAAATTCTTACTTCTTTTTCAGATATGATTTATTTTTTAGTCATTCCGATTCACAGCAGAAATTCTTAATTGTTTTCCAGAAATTCTGAATTATTTTCCAAATCTGTGTTCTGTTTATCATAATTTCTAAGTAGGAATTTTTCACTTATCACTTAAAAATATGCCTAATTAAGCTAGAACCTACATTTAATTTTGGAGAATTAATTTATATTTACTAAACTTTATTTTAAAAAAAAATACGATGTTTTAAGCCGACTCTGCACCTGTTTGAAAAATTGGTCGCCTACTCAAGAGCAACGGTAATAAGCTGAAATCGTACTATTACCTAGGATAATATTCGTCGAATTTTTCGCTAATTAGTACGCAAACTTTGCGAAGTTCGGCGTTTTTAATGGTGTATTAACTACGCGTGAATGCGTAATTGGAATACTTATATTTTTGCATATTTTATGAAGATGTTTGTTCCAATGGAATTCCTATATTGCACTTGAAATGAAAACATGGAATTCGATTAATATGCAAATTCGACGGCTTAATGATAAGTCTGATGTTTCTGTAATGCACGTTGAGTTTTTAAAACGTTTCTGAACGATATTAAATGTTCAATTAGTTAGAACATATTAAATGAGCTGTTTGTTTTGTTAATCAATTTTGAAAAATGTTAGGTTCTGATTAATCTCCATTTTAATTTTTTTTTTATTAAAGCTGCACCGGTTCCTTTTAAACCTTGCACTCGAGCATTCATTTTATATTTTAAGTGTAGAGTTTTGAGTTTTTTTTTTCATTACTATATTTACGGCTTCATTTTTACAATAGTTTCAAAAAATTTATTACAAAATGCCAACTCACCTCCTTAACAAAGTTAATTCGTATACTATTGGGGAAAAATATACTTTTAATTGACTGTTTATTCAGATAGTTTGAGGCATGGGTAATATTGAGTTAAGTAATACATGGTTAGTAAAAAGTACCGGAATGCTACAAAAAAATATCTACAAGATTGACCAAGTTGGAATGATGGATGGATGGACATTCAAAAATGCTAACAACAGCTTCAGAAGATATACGATGGGGACTATCCTGAACATTTAATAGAATGTTTAATTCTGAGTTCCCATTAATTTTTTGACTGTTGATCTTTTTTTTGTTGTTGTTTGGATGGTGTTTAAATTTTTGCCCGGAGTGTTAACAATGTTTTTCGTAGTCTCTCTTTTTCGCGAGTTTCTATATTTTCCTGGCGTTCGATTTTTTGCTGGAGATGGCTGCGTGTATCAAACAATACTTAAGGAGTACCCAAATTGTGCAACCGTCTAAGACATTATTGCTTGTTAATAAAGGATGAAAAATATACTTAAAATGACTTATTTACTGTGTGACGTAAAAATTATTATTTATAATATTCATACAGCGTGTTTTATAACAAGATGGTGATTATTAAGATTGTGCGATTGCTTAGATTATTTTAAGAAAAAAATTTGATGTCAATGCTGTAATCGCAATATTTTTGTTATACAGAGTATTGAATATATAAAAAAAGGGTTTTTCCTCATATTCATTGAAACTGCTGTAGATATTGTGTTGATTAGAGGACCATAAGGAAAACAATGTTCAAGTTGTATAATAATTTTGGTAAGTTTTATACTCAATAGAAAATTATGACTATTTATTGAACTTTTTATTTAATTCAAATTATTAAGTCAAATTTAACTACTTTTAATTTTTTTCGCTGAATCGGGATTTAAAAAATGTAATTCATTTTTGGAAAAAGCATTGGCGTACCATGTTTTCTATTCATTGTGGGCTCCTATCCAATTAAGGAATCACACCTTTACTCCAAATTTATGATAATAAATACTCCTTTCAGGAATTAATGGCAACAATGATCGCAAAATATTTATATAACCATCCGCTGTAAGATTTTCATTAAAAAAATTAGGTCTTACAAATCAACCTCGGCAAATTCGTACCCATACGTTGAACCAAAAGCAAACTTGCCGATTTTAATACATTACAACATGAGGATTTTCTGTGCTCTAGCGATAAGAATTGTATCTGCTAAATATTCCTGAAGAGTCAGTTCTCGCTTCCAACAGTAGAGACATAACACTAAATCTATATGGCTGAAAACGGCTAGACGCGGGTATTTTTTGAACTATGATTTGCATAAAAAATAAGAAAGTTTTATTCATTTATGAGAAAACGAAGATCTGTAGAAAAAATCTGAGTAGGCCAATGCAATACTATTCACAAGCGAGCTAAGATACATCTGCCTCAAAATGGGGTTTAACATATATTTATATTCTTACATGCTGATACTACATGTGAACTTAAAAGCGCGAATCTTGCAAACATTGTAAGAAACGCATTATATTACAGTTCTCATGGGAATATAACTCTAATAATGTTTTTATCCGAATCGAAAATTTTCGTAAATATAAAAGTTATGTCCAATTTTCAAAAGGACCGAAATTTGAGAAACACCCCGTATCTCGATTGGTAGTGAAGATGTCGCCATGCGGTTTTAACCATTAAAAGTTTCTCAAAAATCGAATGGATTTTGCTCTATCTAGTTCACAAATATGTTTTCCCTGTTAAGACACCCTAATTTCGACCACCCTTTATTGATATTTACGCGAGTCTCGATAAAGTTGAAAATTGTTTTATATAATAAAGCCATTGTTGATTTATTTGTTTATTTATTTAATTTTTCAATTTTAAAATATTTATGATGTATTTAACAAAGTGATAATAAAATAATCTTGTATATGAATTCAGCTTGGTAGAGGTTACTGCATAAATCATACTTGAAATATTTATTAATGTCGCTAACCTTAAATTTAACAACAAAAAAATGATGGACGTTCAGTTAACGCAAATATTTTTGATACCATAAACGCGGAAACCAGATGCCTGACCCTGTATGAACAGCTCTTAATTGTGATTAATTGTTAACGCGAAAAACCATCATCCATAGTGTTGTCGACTTCTCATACACCTAGAAAGTAAAACTAGTCCCAAAAATGGAAAGGACGAATAACAAAAAAATTAAACGAAACAGAAATTAGAGGTAACAAATTTTAATTAATATAAATCGCCAACTTTGCCATTCTATAACTTCAACCGGAAAGAGAAACAACAATTATATATACGTAGAACATTTATGTTGCTATACCTAAGTTTTTGTTTCGTAATCACGAAAATCATCAATCTCGTATTAAAAACTAATTAATATTCCGCATAATAGAAAAGCCTACTCAGTACGAGGCAATGAGTTACGATAAAAATGCACTATAAACAAAGATGAACCTTCAACTACTTAACAATCTAAGAGTCACCACCAAGTTGTACCAGGTGACCCACTAGGAATTTTTCTTGGTTATTCATGGGGAATCACCGCACCAGCGTTACGAACGCTAGAGAACTTTTGACCTTTTGTAATAGGTTTTTTTACGCTTAATTTACCCACTGCTTCATAAGACATTTTTTTATACTTTGTACTGTATTTACAGCCTTTGGAACTTTTGGCCTTTTTCTCTGTCCCTCTCGTAAGTTGTAAGTTGTGCCGTTGTCTCTGATTCCATCCTGGCCTATATTTGCACAATTGTAGAAAGAAATGCTCGTAGCTTTTTTGATCTGATCAATCCATCAGGTTAATGAGCCGTTATCGTTATCGTCTCTACTCGCGATGTGTCCGAAAAATCTCATTATATTCACAAGGCGAGTCGAAAAGATTTTATTGCGGATGTTCATTTCTGTAAGGATTGACTCGTAAGACCTGTGATACCTGTGACCTTGAATCGTCCACGTTTCACCCCATGTCGGGGGATGGTGGATATCAAAGATTCAACTAGTCTTTCCAGTCCCTGGGTAGTTGGATTATTGCATTTTTATCCACTCCTATTCTTCTTCGGATGTCACCTTCACTCGAACTTCCATAGCATCTGTCAATTACGGAATGTTGGAACGATCGACCATCATAATTGGCTTGGCAACATCTATTGCTCTCCATTCGGTTTGGTATATGTAACATTTCCTCCTCTGATGCAGCTGTTAATATTGTATTGTCTGCATATCTCATATTTGTTATCTTTTTGAGATCTGAACGCCTGGTCCTGAACCTGGTGAACGCCCCTGCCGGTCTTGAATGGGAGCGACTGCTGGTTTTCTATTCTGACCTTGACGGTGCTTGCTACATTTTTTGGTTGCAGCCTTTTTTGAAGTTTGTATAAAAGTTGGGCTACTGACGATGCTTCCATGTGATATTACCTAGATCGTTTAAGATTGTGGTGCCAGGTCTACCCAAATTTTGCAATGGCTCTCCCGCAACTTTGCCACAAGATTGCCTACTTTCCTTTTTTCAAATGTTCAATTGTTTCTTCCATTCTGAATTCTAGCTTCTCCGGCGAACAGTTTTTTTTGCAATATTTTTCCCCCACATTTAATACTGTTTTGGTTTCCCCAACAACAGAGCTCTGTTCAGATTGAATTGCATAACTGCCTTACGAGATCCTTTGAAACAGGTCTTTAATTTCATTTCTACGCGATTGTGATTATATCTTTTGACAAATACGTAATTTTATTTGTCTTTACGAAATCTCTTCTGGATGTCTCTAGACAGGGATCTATAGGTCGTTTCATGGTGAGTGCTTATTTTCAATTGTTTTGCCATGCCATGCCACAGTCTGCACCTAGAACGGGTTTCGAGTTACAAAAGGTTTCTATCTTGTGTTAATTAATTGTATGTTAGTCACGATTCGCCTCCATGTGTGGAATCTGTCTGGAGAATGAGAAAGAACAACATATAATGTATTTTCTAGTGTCCTGATGAACCCTGCAAACACAGGCTAGACCTATGTATCCTCTACTCTACCCGTTCCCGTTGTTCTCCGTTATTTGGATGTTCGTTTGGTTAGAAATTGTACCATCATAATTTCCATCATATTTCGAATCAATTTTGCTTCCTAGCTGCCAAAATAAGGTAGTCGGAGAAGATGGGATCTGTTTTTATTTAAATGCCACCACATATAAAAATAATATTCCTGTAATATTCTCAGAAAATACATAAGAAACACATTCCAGGAATATCCATGTGTTCATTATAAATAAGTATTAATTTATTAATTAAATTACATAACTTCTGCCCTTTACCAAGTATTCTGAAACAAAATCCCAGTATCAATAGTTTGTACCCGCATGTAATTCATAAAAAAAAATATTTGAAGATTTTACTAAGATACAGAGAAATTCAATTTTGAACTCATGAGTTTGACACTTACGACGAAAACTAATTTAAAACCCTAAACTTATGTTGAATTTTCAAATCTTCAAAATTTTCTGTTAAAATTTAGTAGAAGCTGTTAAATTTGTGATATTAAAAACTAATGCTTACATGTTCCAGGTTTTGTTTATATATAGTAAACAGTAGGAACTATAGACCAATAATAGATTCTCTAGTATGTAATTTACTGTCATTTATAAATGGACTTACTTGGACTTACTTACTTGGACTGAGGTGGTTTTTACTTAATGAAAATTCATTTAACACAAATTAAATTAAAACAAAAAATGTTCAGATTTTCACAGTTTTTAATACATAATTGATACATACATACATAATTAATTGTAGAATGAATGCACATCGGAACTATTTAGCTGGAATATTCTTTGTTGAACATATCATTAACGTTCCCGTGTGTGTGTTCACTATATCTTATATATTTTGACAATTCATGAATTTCTTATCGATACTCACTGTATATTCACGCAAGATAAAATGTTTTGTGAGCTAATTGTTGTGCTGTGCACTGACTTTCGATAGACCATCTAATTCGTTTACGGTAAACTTGCAACCGAAGTTCAATAATTCTTGCCCTTTAAGGAACTGTTTTGTTGCGACATTGCAATTTGTACAAAATAGTCCATTCCATAATAAAACGTATTATTTTTCAGCATAATTTAACCTTTGAACGTTACTGCCCAAACGTAAGATGCTTGAATAAATCAAATCTCAATAAAAATTAAAGAGCTAGATCTCGTTGAAAAGAGAGTTTTAGCTAATAGTAAAGTAAGGAGGACCGACAAGCTCGATCCCGTTGTCTCGTAGTACGCTCTCTGCCCTCTATTCACTCCTCCCTTGATGGGAGGAGGTCATCTCAGGGATCATGACGTCACTCGGCAAGCTCATGACACCGCCATCCCCGCGCTAGCCCTCTAAAATGTCGTACCCGGCCCCGCTTGAAAGTTCCCTCTCTCCAGAGCCAGCAGCCTTACAGACATCCTAGCCGCCTCCATCCGCACCCGATACGGCAAAGAGGGCAGACCCACCAGAGCCTCATAGAGAACGTTATAATGTTGTGAGTTTAAGTGGAATACCCTATTTATTTCAACATTTACAATTATAATATAGCGTAAAGATTGCTTGTTTAAAAGAGACCGTTTGATTTCGACAACCCGTATCGGAGTTATTAATATCTAACTTTGCCCCGTAGCAGATAGGTCGAAAATAATTCAACATTTACTGAAAGTTATGCTAGAATTTTGTAAAAATTACATTCTATTATTCACCACAAAAGTTTCGCCATCTAGCGGATATTGTAGGAACTTGAAAATAGTTTTCTATTCTTATTTCAAATTTACAATCTAATAATTTAAAGTTGTCTCGAAGAATGAAATCTTTTCTCCCACTTTTTTTCAAAACCCACGTTCGTTTCATAAATTTGGTTAGTTTTGAAAATATATTTAAACTTTCATTTTTTTATTTTTAGAGCAATAATACCATTTTGACAACAGGGCTATCGAAACTAAGCATAGCATATGCATTTATAATTATATAATTCACATTTAAAATGAGCATCATGAGCTGCTGCCATCTGTTGAGGAGAGCGGCAAATGCAAGAAGGCAAGCAAAAATCGTAGAAAGAACACTAATATCACACGGATCTCATTATTCAAGGGTGTCGAACGGTGCTAACAGATGGCGCCACATTAAAAAAAATCAAGATCGTCGCACGTAGTTAGGCATTGAAATGTTATCTAAAAAAATGTCTGCATTGCATTCCCAATGAAATTCATTTTGATTAAGTTAATCAATCAATGGAGATTTAACTAGAGAAAATTGGGACCAGCGGGGTAGGATTATAGACACAGCTGACTAAAAACCACATCCGTGGAGAGAAGCCTTTAATTATTTCTTCGTACATTCGAGAAAAAAATATGTACACGACAACCGAAGTTAGCGTCAGAAACGTCCTATCCTGTAATTAATTAGTTTACTTCGGTAAATGGGCACCCTTGGGCTGAAATCCATTTTCGTCAGCAATAAACTCGATACTGTAGGGGGTTCCGTCCAGTCCTATCCAAGAAATAGTTCCACGCACGGCGATAAATTCATTGTCAGTGCCGGCGTTCTTTAACTCGCCCGTTTCCGATCTTGACATGCCGTCAGATGTTTCGAACCTGCATCACAACACTATTAAGATTCTCGACAAAATGGTGGCCACACCAAGCGGATATTTGATTTTCTTTTATATTTATTATGTCCACCGGCATCCATTCAAAACGATTCGGAAATGTTGGTCGGCCCAATGGCCGACGGATACGGCAAAATGCAGTCTCTAAGTGCATTCAGATTATTTTGTAAGGAGTTCTTAATTTTGTTTTTATGTAATTCTGTAAAAACGAAAAATGACAGTAAATAAATATTCCTATATGGTATTTCAAAGAAGTATAGAGTGGTAAATTTCGTGTCGGCCATTGACGTATGTTAACGGTATTAAAGTGTCTTCAGGAATGGGAAATCGTCTTATATTCTTATTCTCAGATTCCAGGAATGTTCTATGAATATATACATATTGCATATTTTCCTTGAATTTGCTACAGATCTTTCGTTATCTGCTTATAAATTCATTAACGGATATGCTTCCAACTGAGATCTAGCATATTCTCAGTAGATACTTGTAACAATAGCAAAATAGGAAATATCTATAAAACAAATGACCCGCACAACTTTAATTTGTCTGCATTTAAATGTCTGTCAGAATGATATATTTTTCCACCAAACTATAACATTTTTCAATAACCATTCTGGAATTATTACTAATTAATTTTATTCATTTAAATGTCTTCAAAAGTTTGAAAAAGTGGCGCGGTGCTTAACCACTATTGTCACATACAAACAGACAGATATTTGCGATAAGATGAACAGAATGATTCAATATTTATTAAATCCCTTCGCTAGAACCTTTTATATTCTGTTTAAGCAAAAAGACAATGAAAGAGAAGTGATTAATATTTATTTTCCAAGAGGATATCAAAACAACGCTGTCTAACAACAAAAATGGTATTCGGTGGTCCAAACCTTGGTGTCTGTGTATTCGCGATATTTTTGTAACTAATCATATCCTCCTTTGAACCCCAGAAAGTTTGTTTAGTGAAACGTAAAATGGCCGGAATAAGGTTCAACAATAACGTGCATTAGTAGTTACATAGAATTTTTCCGAAGTGTTATCCTTAATTTAATGTACGAGGTGTATTCAAAAATTAAGGTGACTTTTGTAATTGGGCGGGCTATGTACATTCGATTTTCGATATATTTTTTTTGTTATGTTTGTACACATGTCCGTAACATATGTTCACAATTTTAGTCAGTTTGTAAATTTACTTTTTTTTTGTGAGACAGAACCGTTAGACGTGTTTTGCGTGCTTGCCGATTTTCTGCTGTCAAAAAGAAAGAAAGAATTTGCATAAAATTTTGTGTATAAAATGGAATACTGTGCTGCAAAACACTGGATCAAGCTCAAGCTGTTAAACAACGTCGATAATGATCCTGATAAACTCAAAAAGGTCATAATTGGTGACGAATCATGGGTATATAGTTATGACGTCAAAACCAAAGCCCAGTCGTCCCAATGGAAGAACCCAGAATCGCTAAGACTGAAATAAATGTCAAGGTTTTGCTTACTGTTTTATTTGAGTATCGTGGCCTAGTATATCAAGAGTTGTTACCACAAGGTCGTAAGAGCAATGAAGAGTATTACCAATTCGAAGAAAATGTCCGAAACTAAGAAAACTGGACGGATTTTGCATCACGATAATACAGCTGCTCAGTCATTGCTTGTTTCTAACTTGCTTGAAGGGGACAACATTAATTTTGATAAATAAAAAAATACTTTTTGATTAAATTTAAACCTTTCCTTACTTTTTTTATAGTTATTATATTTGTCATTAAGTTGAACCTATGTAATATTAAGAAAATCAACCGGACTTTTGCTCTCTTTAAATCACACTGCAGATTCATCATCTATTTCTGGAACTGTTTCCTCTTTCAGTCGGCATGGAATCTCATGAGCAATGCGTCAAATCCAATATTTGGATAAAACCAAGATGTTGAATTTAAGAAACGGGTTTATTTTATTGTAATGCAGTCAGCCATATGAAACAAGCAACAGTAAATGTGGTTATGAAGAAAGCCACTGGCGCCCTAGAGATAACTTATGGGCAAGTTCATTTATATTTAACAAAGTCCGCAGCTATGTAGTTGGGAAGGTGGCAAGATTTAAGGAAATTTTGTTAATCTTATCCTATCTACAGTTGTAAATGGTAAGTATTATAACAATTGGTTTGTTATTGTACTTTTTTTTCTTTCTCTTTAGAAAAAGTTTTTATCATCATTTTGGCTTATTAACTAATACATTTTCAAAAATATGTCTTTCTTGTGAGTAATCTGTGAATTTTATAGAAGCGGCGAGTTGTCATTAAAGAACGTTGAATGCCTGCGATCATGAAGTTATCAGAGAGGTGAAGGTGAAGGCAAAGGAAAAAGGTCTTTTTATCAACTTTTGACTTGGCGGACAAGCCCGATGACATTTAATGCCGGTGTATTTTCAATAGGCGTCTTTTAAAATAAATTTGTTAATAAGGATTGGACCAGTTTTATTATAATTAAGTAGCCAGCTAAATTTCCTACTTATTTGTGTGCTTATGGAACATAAGTAAATAATAAGTTTTCAGTTTTGAGACTGGTGATGGGTGCTACACTTTACCCTAATGGACTTTCGTTATAATTAGTTTCCATAGAATACAAACAGCTCAATTCTTAGAAGATTCATAATTCTAGTGCATAGCACATGCCAGTAGTTTCCTACTACACCAACCAAAATGTTGTGCTTGCTATGTCCCCAGTATAAATAACTATTATTCCTAGCACATGCTGAGAATATATTTCCAATATCCTTATATGTAAAAATCTATACCTAGCACATGCAAGGTATATTATTTGGCTATGTGCAGTAAATATATAATAATAAAACACGGGTGGCACTACTTGCATTCCATGCATATTTAGGTTTCATTTCTCTGCACCTTTAATATAATACAACATGTCTTGCCGTTCTTTTTTTAAGCTTATATTGAACTTATTCATATTGGAATTTTTTTTTACATGGAGAAAATTGGATATTACCTCCTGATTTATCTTATTGGATCTTTAGAACAATTAATTTAAAGAAATGCCCATGGAGGGCAATACACCGAGTCATTTTCATAAACAAAAATCATAAGTAGGTATATCTGTCTAATTTTTTTTATGCATCTCTATTATATTGTTTAGTCAATAAATTATTTTCAAAGATGACTTTTTGTCCAAAGTTAATTTTGACCAAGACATAAGCCTTCACTCTAATTCCCAGATGGTGTTGTCTACAGTATTGAGTTTTAAAAAACCGGTAACTGTATTTTAAATAATATAAAAATTATTTGGAAGACAACTACGTTTCGAAAATCTATTTTAATAAACCAAGGTCTGCTACTAAGCAGCAGTAATTAGGCAGAAATTTGAATACATTTATGCAGTGGGGATTGTTCTGAAATTTTTTGCTTAGGTTTTCGGATTTTTTTAGTAGATATAAAACATTTTTAGCAACAGCAGTATGATTGTAATTTTATATAGGGCAAACTATTATACTATCAATTATTCTAGTAATTCCAGGTCACAAATTTATATCTAAAATCGTTTTGAGGTAATACTTGGTAAATTTTTTTTTATAGAATTTATGGGTAGAGTTAGTGCAAATCCGATGGCAATTTCCAGGCAAACTTTTCATAGTCTATTATTGGCAAAAATGATTCTCGGAGCTAGACGCGAAATACGCTAGTCTTTAATTATGTCAAAATTGGTAAATATTGACAGCTGAATCTATATTAATCCATTAGATAGATTTATTTGGCATTGTGTGAACCAGTTCTGTCATTGTAGCTCATTGTAGATTTAAATTAAAAGTATATGCCTTTAAAACAGTCCAAATAAAGATCTCTAGACATCATTTAATCTTAATGAAGAGATTTTACCATAAAAAATATCGTAGAGAAATATAAAAGTCTCGAAAAATAAATAGTTCGTTGTTAAAAAAAGTTACGGACTAACAATTGCACAACTTTCGGGGTTGGTATTAGATATTAGATATAATTTCATTTCCCTGGAAGTGATAATAATGAATGAATAATATATGCTTTTCAATAACGAAATGTGCCACTTTACATTTTTTCTGCTTTGACTACGTCACCACCTACAAGCGTATTAAAAAAAACCCACGGGCGTAGTAAAAGTCTTTTACGCAAGGGTCATAAACGCACGACGACGGAAGAAAACGTCTCTTGTGAAAAAACTATTAATATTCCGAATTTAAGCGCTAAATTATCAAGCCGTAATAATCCCCCAGACGTTTACGTATTACCAAATAATGAAACGAATCGTATTGCATAATTTTGCCTAGTTAAAAACAATAATGTATACCACCGACCATCATACGGCACACATATTTCTCAGATATAATTACGCAACGTCAGCGTATTATATACGAAGACGATGATGGGTTTAATAAGAGTTAACATTTTCGCGTATACATATAAGATAATAATTTATAAAATTATGATATATTTTTATCAGCGATACCATACTCGCAATTAGTCTCGTATTGATTCGTAGCCATTGTTGTGGTAGATTATTATAGTCTTCGGAGAGTACGAATTGGCAGTACGGCCTTTCTATTGTTCGATGGATAGACGGAGTACCAGTGACGTCATACAAACAAAAATGTATGAATCTTGAACTAGTTGCGTTCCCACTCATATTTTTGCTGTTTTACCGGAATGACAACGAAACTATTGTGTACTACAGCATTTGTGAACATTTGTAACATAAAAACGATTGAATTGCCCTTCCGCTTTGATCGGAAATAGCCTTAAGTTTGTTTTTTTAAGGAATTCCCTGTCTATTTTTTAATTTTTTCAACTCGCTAAACAATTCTAAAAAACTTTTGACTAACATACTTCGTATCGAAAATCAATAGTCTTTAAATAAAGCCGTTCAAAAATATGGCACAATTCTATTATATGAAAAATCGAAGTAGCCCAAAACAAAAATAATACTACTTCTCATTCAAAGCGCAATTCAATAAAACAACAAAAGCAAAATTTGTCGCCATTAAAAAAAAAATTGCTATGGATTCAAAACAAGAGAAACGACAATCTAAATTTTAGCAGTTATAGAAACCGAGTCGTTTAATAACCACTATGTGAGTAAGTGTACGTTTTTTTAAATTTATAATAATATTTTTATAATCATCAATACAAAATTTAGTTTCACTTTATCTAAAACAATGTGGCTAGACATTTTACAGAATCGTAGCAAGCAGATATACTAATTATTTACGGTCAATATCTTTTCAATAAAAGACAAGCTAAAATAGTGTATAAGCAGCGGTAGTTAATCTTAGTTTCCGTAGCTAGTCCAGCATTTTAGGAATCTTCGTGAAAATGTAAATGAAGCTGTGTTTATTATCAGTGCTGTTCGCTTGTGCCAATGCGAATCTTAATATTTGATCCCACCAAATTGAAGAGGAGATTGGAGTGAACAGGGAAAGTTCAAGACAAATATTCAATGAACACGGTTGTAAATATTATAAGTACCAAATTCACCAACAATTAGACAATAACTCTTAGAATATGGTCTGTGGTTTATGCATAATTATGCTATAAATAATGACAGCCAAATTCACAATATAACTTAGACATGTTCAATAGAAATTTTATTGGAAGAAAAATTATTAGAAAACCTTTTAACTTTTGAAAGCTAATAATGTTGACGGAAAACATTGAAAACCATTTTTTTTTCGAAAGAAGATAATGGTTTATAATAGTTTACTATAAAAATTCCTGCAACAAAATTTAACTACTATTAACGGCAAATTTTTTATTAAAATTATTAATATATTATTAATCAACTACTAAAATACTTATCTCCTAATTTTTAGTTAATTGATAATAAAAATACATCGGCATTTAATACAACAACAAGTGACAAAAACAATATAGATTTAAAAGTTCATTTCAGATGATAACTATAAAGTTTCTAAAACTCTAACATCTAAAATATTATCAAAATTTAAATTTTTAGATTTTTCCATGTTTTAGAAGCTAAATCTAAAAAAGTTTCCAAGTAAAAAGCTTTTAGTGACCCAATTACTGCACTTTCTTCTAGTAAAATACTTATTATGTGGGATTTAGTCAGTGAAACTAATGCCATTGTTTGACAAGTTTGAACCCCAATTGGTCGACATTCCATTTTTGCCTGCGAAATGTTTTCATGACTTATAAATATCGCAGCTCTTTTTCTTAGCTCCAAAATTATTTTGTAACAAACAGGCTAACGCTTCATGCGGAAAATAATGCACTGGATCATAAAACTTTTCTCACGAAAAAAAGAAAAAATTTTTGCCTTGGTTTTAACCAGAGCATTTGTATTGTTTTGTAGTTTAATTTTTATTTCCCTTTTTTCCATCTTTTGGCTATATTCCAAGACAAAACTTTTACTTGTTGTGCCATAAGTTTACTATTATCTTCTATAATATATTTCTATGGAAATGAAGCGTGCTAAACAAGCATTCCCTTTCTAACAAAATTATTGCACTTACCTGCTAAGGTAACATCCATTATTAAATAAATTATTTTCCTTAACTGTTTCTTTAAAAAAGCCGCAAAACTAGAGAAACAATGTCTTATACGTACACAAATAAAAGCGTTGGCGACAGATGCCAACTTTCAACTTTTTAAAAAGCAAAGCCTACTTGATTTTTAGTCCACTCATTATTATTCTTATGTTGAGGATAATTTCACTTTCCGATGGAGTAGTATTCCAACATAAACCGTTTAAATAGAACTTTTGGAGGTGACTGGATTGGGACTAACGGACCTTTGGATTTTTTTATTGGCCTCATAATGAAGAAAAAGTGTATATAACTGCAGTGAGCAGTTTCCTACATTTGGGGAGAAAAATTTGTTAGAGCTGTGAATAACGCATACTCAAAAAGAAATTGTTGCAAGAAAATTTCGGGAGAGATATCGAAGATATATCCAAAAACGGGGAGGTCATTAAATTATAATTAAATGAGTTATTGCTATCTTCTTACTTATGCTTTCAGTTATTTTAAAATTTGTTACAATTAAAACAAATTGTTGCTTGCTGTAGATTAGTTAATTGCATTAAATAAATATACATTTAGAAGTAATGGCAGGTAACAGTTTTGAAACATTACTCTATACCAAACTGACGAGAGATTAAATTATTTAAATTTTATGGAGAGGGTAACAAATTTATCATAACTGGCGTTTCTTTGCCACTCGTTCATGTGACAGTTTAAAGCTGATGACCATTGGCTTCCTATAGCAATGCTAACAACTTTCAAAAATTTCGTAATGTTTCTATTCAAGCCTTCCTAAAATATTTTATAGTTATTAAATCAAATCTTAAAAATGTCTATTTTATATATAAATTTAGAATTTTATTGGGAAACGCTTAACCTTTGATTCAGAAAAGAAAAAAGTGCAATTATTGTTGACATTTCCGATCATTAAGGTCATTACTCACGACTTATCGTACACATCCTCTAAAACAATGCCGAACATTTATGCGACTGCAATATAATTCATTTATACAAACTACATGATGATAATTATTTAACGTTCGTTTACTGACATTTGCCGGTGATTTGAAACTGAAAAAAAACTGTCGATATCTATAGGAAACCGGTTAACGTCAATATTTAAATGTGTTTTACACGATAAAATTGTTGAAATTCTGCACGCGGTATCAGGATGTGTATTCCCGATCAGTACGTGAAAGTATTTTCAAGGTTACATCCCAGTTACCTATACCCAACCTAAACTCATCTTCACTTTCATTTTCGTTTTTCCTTGCGGTTTAGCGCTAAAGATTCTCCCACACGCGACATCGCGACCTTCGTAAAAGCAGTGGAACTGCGTGAAGCCTCAGATAATTCGTCTGACGAGTTGATAATTTTCTTTGCAAATCGATAACCGAATTTGGACTAATTGTTCATTTTTATAGAACCTTTTAATTTTTCAAAGAAACTACCACAGGCTACTGCAAAACTATTTGCAAATCTTCTGGATTCCTCCTGCTTCAGTTGTTGATGCAGACAATTTCGGTGAAACTCTGAACAAGTCAACAGGATGACCGACGCAGGATGCAACCAGGAGATTTGCAAATAGAACTTTAGAATTTCCATTATATCAATTCCGTGCTTTGATTTTTGGGAACACAAATTTTAAAATAACTAATTTCCTCGAAAAATAATATATACATATGTAATAAAAGGCTTCAGAAGTGATATTAATTAAATTACTATCATTTTAGCTCTAGAATCATGGTGCACACCATTTTCACTTTAAAGTGCAATAAGTCGGAAGAAAGTAGAGGACGGTATCTAGAAAGATCAATTCAAAAAATATTTATAAAGTATTATGTTTACACTAAAAGATTTATTCTATAATTCAGTATAGTTTGCATAATAAGTTAATTTTATTATAGTTTAATTATTAAAATAAATATTTATTTGAATTATAAATAAATAAATTTCGCCAAATTAAAAAAGCTAAAATTATACATTATTTTATTTAGAACTAAAGCGTTAGTCGATTTTAAATATATCTAGCTTGTTGTGAAAACAAATAGATTTTACTAACAATTTTTAATACTTTTTTAATGTATGGTATTTATTAGTTAGTGATTAATATATTGTGACAAAAGAGGTGCATAATGATAATATTACGTAAAGGAAACTTCTTGATTATACAGGTATTTTTCAGTAAAAGTTATTTTTTAAAATGAAATTTAAAAAGGCCGGACTAAACTCCCCATCCACCACGTTTTGAGATTTGGGAGTAATATTCGATTGACATATCCTACGTTGTCCCATAGATTTTAAAAATACAGAAATGATCAAAATATTATATAACTCATATGTCAGGTCAAAGATGGAGTATGCATCAGTAGTTTGCCACGTTAATAGAGTGTGACAAATCCAGTGTAAGTTTTTGAAATATGTATGTCATAAAATGGTGGGAGTATGCCCCCCCCCCAAGGCTTTTTGTTTGGAATATATTTCTGTTAACGATCGCCATGATTACCGTTATTTAATGTCTTTATTTAAAATTTTAAATAACTTCTTTGATTACGCTGACATATTATACAGACTAAATTTCTTTGTTCCCCGTATGAACTCTAGATATAGGCCAACATTATTTCTGCTCAGAACAAATATTTTAAAATTTTCATGTATTTTCTCAATGTGCTACAAATACAATGGTCGACCTGATTTGGAATTTTTTTAGCAATCTATTAGCAAAGCACAAACGTTATTGCCCATTAACTATAATTATCAGTCGTTTCCTCTTCCCTTGTTCTTTTTCATTAGGGTTAATGCTTATGTTATGTTAGATTTTAGGTTATTATTATGGTTATTATTATGTTAGGTAGACTATTTATAAATAAATAAATAAATATTCACTAAGCAGTCTAACAGATGTATACGAGAAGGAGATTTTAGTCATGGTCTTCTTAATTTTAGAGTTAAAATTTCAAAAGTTATTTTTGTTAAGAAAATAAGCAAAATGTAGAGCCTCTAGGCTCTATATAACTTTTTACATCGTGAAGCTTACGAATTACGTCTTATCTTCGTTTAAAATTCTTTTATGAATAAAACGAACCCAGAGAGCTCTGTACTTTTTGTAAAAAGCAGCTAAGCAAGGTCCCAAAATAACAGTAATTTGGAGGACCCAGAAACATTACTTCATGGACAGTTTTTTTTATTAAGTTAAAGTTCAGAATGTGTTTATTTTGTAGATGTTGCGGAAACTAATACAAACTTGTTGGATAACTTTAAAGACTGTGTACGAAATCTAGGTTAATTGTCAAAGTTAATACCCACGTTTTTATATTCTTCAACAGCTGGAATTTAAATACCATTTTGGAGAAGTTTCTGAGTATATTTTGTACGTTCTACAAGGGTCGGTCTATAATAATCTTGTCAAGTAATCTTGTTCTCTTCAGTTAGGGAATCTTTGCGGCAATATAGGTGATCGTGATGTCTGAATTGCTTATATTGGCTTTTTAAAAGCTTTTGACAAAGTCTGGAATTTTTCCGAATAAATGGAAGGTTGCCCAGATCGTTCCGATCTACAAAACCGGCAACAAAAATAAAATTAATGTTGGCAATTTTGGAAAAGTTTTTCAGTCTGTCTTGTTGGAGCTATTGGTTGGTTGACAGCAACCAACATGATTTCTACGAAAGTAGGTCTAGGTTTGAGTAATCTTATCCCTTCCGTTCTTTTCCTAAACCTATGACCTAAATTTACTGGTAAACTTTGAAATTTCGTTCTGCTGGGGAAGCATCTAGAACTTAAAAAAAAAAGGTACTGAGGGACATTACATTGTAGTATGGTACGAAGTATTGTAGAGTATTCGACAACAGTTTGGAGTTCGGTGTACAACAATTAGGTTCACCGAATCAAGCGTGTCCAAATAAAAGTCATTAATGCTCTTAATTTTCGTTCATCAAACAAAATTACTTTCAGCGTTATAAAGAGACCTTACACTATTATCACTTGTAATTACTGAGGTCCAGATGGCAGTGTTTTGATATTTTCTTTGTTTATAAGTTAGTAAATAACATTATAGATATTATATCGGCTTTTAAAACTAATTATCGTTGTCTCCTCTTGACTCCTACTTGACTTACTTAATATTAATTTTAGAGGCTTTAAAAAAGTTATTACCAACAGAATTTACGTATTCATTGACTTTGTTATTACTCGTCGGTTTACGGCGTCATTTTTTCTATATAAGCTAGTTTTTTATTTTATATTTTTTTTGTTATCTCTATCCAATTCTGCAATTATTCTTATTATTGCTCTATAATTGCACGATTGAGAGTATCGAAAGCTTTTCTTATAAAATATTTTTTCTGAAATTATATTGATGTTAGAAATCTGACGGACAGAGTCTACAAAATCAATAACCTCAATATCTCCGTTTTTTAATCCGTTATGCTGTTCTAAATGTTCAGATAATTGTCCAAATCTCTTGTACGACTTAGGTAGTCAATATAATTGTTTTCAGACCGTACTTCCCAGTCGAGAGAAAATGATTGCGTTATTCCATTATTTTAGTAAAGCATTAGTAAAACAAGGAGAATTTTATTTTTTGATTTATTGGTCAATGGTAGCCAAAAAGAATAGGGATGGTTCCAGAGAGTATATCAGCTTTCTGGGGATTTACTAAGTCTTTTTGAAAGGTACATAAATCGAATTGCTTAAAATTTCTAGTAATTTTAGATAGATAGACTGTTACCAGGCTCAAGCAAATGTTGATTGTTATTTAGTAGGTAAAATATGTTGCAAAAATGTGAAAAACCATCGAAGCAATCCGATGCCAAACACAGATTATTGCTTTCACTTTGTACACGAGGTGCAATAAAAAAAGTACAATTTTTTCAATTTTAGAGTTTTTCTGACCAACGCATATCTTTCTTTAAATATTTTTTAATTGTTTTTTTTTCTAATAATTTACAAAATTTAGCAATTGTTTTTGTGAAAAAGCCTTGTTCTTATGCTTTAACGTTAAAAGTTGTGACTAGATACGTTTATTTTTAATAGTGCGTTAAAAATCATGATTTTTTAAATTATATTCGGCTAATATAATTCTAGTATTTGTTATTTAAATACGTTTCAATAATTTCCATGTTTGGATTTTCAATTATGTTGAAATAATAATAATAATATTTAATAATAAAACAAACTTGAAAAATTAATTGTTTCATCAGTCCTCAGAATTGGAATAAATTAATTTTTCCTATGTGAGCAAAATTTGCGTTACTTGTTATGTTTTATGTTTTTGAAATTGTATCGGTCTAGTATAATAAAAACTGATTTGTCATTGAGAAATGAAATAAAAAACAAGTTTTTCTTTTCAAATCTGTTTTTCACCTATCCCGTAGTGAAAATAAAATTTTCTGGTAAGTTAAAGCTTTTTTAGTAGATCTTGTACATTTTTATCAAAAACAAGAATAAATATTTGATGACGATATCGATATTCTTGTGGGTTAGAAAAATTCGCACGTCAAAAACTATTGACGACTATTTTATAAAATGTATTTTTCTTCAACACTTTAGTAGCATCCAAAAAAAATTAAGAATTTATATACAATTCTATGAGTACACCCCGTATACATCGTCAAAAACCAATTTATTTTTATTTATTTATTTTAGCGCAAAATCATATGAACACTATATTAAAATACAACATATTACAATTCCATTAAAATCGGGTGATATCCATTTTCCCACGTATTTCCTGCTTTGTCTTATTTAACATCAAATTCTAGGATGAGTTTTCAAAACCGCTCTCTATTGGAATTCTTTTCTGATTTCAACATTTAAACTTTCGGTAATTATATTAATGCAGGCCGATTAAAAATTTAAAATTTTTCGAACTCGTAATCCTAATTAAGGCTGATTTGAGCATTGCAACTTACGCAAAGTTATATCCATCTACACCGATGTTGTTACTTTCATATTTCAATATGGTCGCATCTCTAGAGCTCTGCTGAGGTGCGGACGATGCAAGAACGATTAGAGTGGAAAGGGCGGCAATCTGAAAGAAGAGAACTCTGGCTTTAACCCCATTGCTATATTGGAATTTTTATCTAACACATTTATTATCTGTGGCTGGTCGATGACGCGCTATTGAAAGGTCAGGGTTCCACTAAAACTGCTTCGAATGCGGAAGGATTGTCAGTCCAAAACGCATTGCATTTTTTCTAGGTCGTAAATTTCGAGTTTATGCGGACCCGTTCGCCAAAAACCTTCAAATTTGTTAATTTAAATAATAAATTAGTTAATGGAAGACGATTTTTTATTAGGATCGTATAAACAATTTACATACAAATTAACCGATCGCCGGGATAAGAATTTTCCAAAATGGAATATTTACTTTTGTAGTTATTACAGTATAATTTTGATGATACAAACGATTTTATTTAATTTTTACGAAATGTAAGCCACCAAAAGAATTCTTGTGTTTCGACTTGAACGGTTATTTCAATAATTTTTGCTTTTTTTCAATATCTCGCGCACCCTGTACCGCAAGCTACACCGTCGCTTAAATCAAATTGCCAAATTTGACGAGGTTTTTCAGTTACCTAAGAAAAAAGGCAATCTTCACGGACCTATAACCGATGCACCCTTTACATTATCGAAATAAAGGCTCAAAGTAGAGGTTCTAGCCCCAAACTTCCGCGTTTCCCGAATCAAACCAAAATATTGTAAGCCGGTTGTATTTTTTAACGTAGCGCAAAATATCTTGCAAACTCTATATAATACGAAAACGTTAATTAAAAAAAATGGTTATCCATACGACCTATACTACCAGTTAGGGAGAAGTCTAGTTGCCCACAACCGGCGCACCCTGTATATTTTTGAAAAATCGTGAACAATTTTTGTCACCCCGGTTCTTTTTTAAAAAATTTCTCTCTCGGACAATGGTTTTTCAACAAATAAATTTCTTGCCGCACCCCAAAAAAACGTGGTTTTTGATTTTTTAAAAATAATTTCATACTCCCAACCCTCCCGATTTTCATTGACTCCATCAGATGACTAAGCTGTATGTTAGCGGCAAATTTCAAATCAGTGGCTTCGAAAATCGAAAGTGCACAAACCAGCGGTCAGTCCGGTGCCATTCTACATTACCTTAGCTTCAACGGTTCGAAAGACAGAACAGAGAACAGACAATCTGACAAAAATTAAAAATTTTGATTTTTTTGGATCTGATGTAATCTACGGACTTTATAGAGTGCCCTTTAAACATCACCATGAACTAACGAAAACGGGTACCCCCCCTCGCCCCGCCGCCGAGCAAAAAAAAAGAACATTATTACTCACCACCTTCATTTTGTGCGTACGTTTTGGTTAACCAACTATAAACGATGTGACATTATCTCACATCGGGGTGAGTATTTATAGGAATACCTAATTAATAACGTGCATGTGCTCCTACCACTCACGAATATCCGCCATAAGGCAAAATATTTTTATTATTAGAATAAATGATTATGCGTTTGGATACGAATGCTAGTGTAGATGTCAAACGTTTTTTTTTTATCACATGCTCTTACTAGAAATTGGTTAAAGTTTAATCCATAGGCGCGCAGACGAGATTTCTCGCCTCGTTTCACCAAAACTGTCACCTATTTAGAGCTGCTCGTTTTATCACCCACTGTCGTATTTTTTTGTTTTATAATGAAGCGTATTTCATATCGTGCTAACTGGAACACCCTATATATTTTCTCAGCATTAAATAGAACACGTCGTTTTGGTTACAATTAAAAAATAGAATAATCAGAATAATGAACGGGTAAATGCTAAGGGTTGGGTCGCTAGGATGTTAGACTTTTTCCAGGGCGCCGAATTTCAAGACTTGCAAAGAAACCGGTGACTGGCTAATTATCGAAAAGTTTGTACCAAAAAATGAAAAAAAGTGGTTCTGGCACTACAGATTTTAAGGACACATATTTCTCGCATTTCAATCCACTCGGTTTTAAGAAAATATAATTTCTAAAAATGTGTATTTGAATAGGCTTTATAAATAGATATAACGAAAATAATAAATTATTTCATTTTATGAAGATCGCTCACTACAAAAAAAAGCTGTTATAGACAAAATACTGGTCTATAAATAATCCTAGTCAAGTATATGAAATAAAAGACGTTTAGATTTCTCCGGCGTCGGATGTCGACTTTGTCTCGTTCACCATTCGCCAAAGAGCTTCAGAGCTCTGGAAATAATTTGATTGGTCCGTACGCAGCTTCAATACATGCCAGGGAGGATCGAGTGGAAGGGTCAACTTTAATAGATTCACGGATGACTAATACCCAAATAATAACAAATGAGAACAAAGATTAAAAAAATCAAAAAATATTAGAAGTTCAATTAAAAAATACATCTCACTAAAACTACTTACACCAGTGGCATCCGTAAATAACCCTCCAGTTGTCACTGTACTGATAATAATAATAATTTTCAAAATGTCCCCGATGAAATATCAAAAATTCGAAGAACATTCTGAACATCGTCACGGAAAACATGACACCAGATTTTATTCGATAAGACCAAAATACTTTAGTGTGTCTGAATGAGTCGGTCATCCGTGAAAGAATTAAAGGGTCCCCAACCATTCGAGTCTCTCGGACGGTAATTTTAGCAACATGTTTGGAGTAAACACCCTACGAAGGAGGAAGGAGTACCTAATGGTGTTATAGACAACAATATATATTTATGTCCGCTATCATTTTCATGTCTTAGGACACAGTATAGTACGTTCTATGGGAGATCTACCCCTCAATAGCATCATCATCATCATCATCCCCACTTCAGCTATCAGGTAAGGTACCAATCTTTTCCGCGGTGTGCCTAAACGATATCTTTTTTTGTTATCTTTATTCTTTTCGGATATTTTCATTTCTGATTTGTTTTTTTTTGTCACATTGCCTTTCTTTTCTGTTCTTGTCATTGTTTCACACATGTGGACGAATTTCATGTAGTTTTTGTTCAGTGTTATTGTGTGGGATACAATTCCTATTGCATCCAAGATATCGCAAACTTTGTAGTTATCTTTATTTATTAGGGTTCTTGAAGGTAATTGGTTGCGTTGCCGTAGAGGCTACAACTTGTTTTCTCTATTAAAATTTTCACACAATATTCATCAATTAGTTGTTGTAGCCTGTAGTCTTTCAAACTTTTTGCAATAAAAGTCAAATCGTCTGCGGAATAAATTATATTGAGTGTGTTGTTTCTGTCAGTCTGTCAGTTCCATTTTTTGGAACATATTTTCGCATAGATTTTGGTCTATTTAAATTATTGCAAGCTTTGTCAAAATCGATGAATATTGATTGAATGACTTTTTCTGCTAAGCTCTAGCTGCTTTTCTATTAATTGTTGTAGTATATCTATTGCTGTTCGTCCTGTTGTCAACCACATCTGCTCATCTACTATTATGTGTTCAAATATTACTTTTAATCTATTATTTAGGATTTTGTTATGTATTTTATAGGACGAGTTCAATAAGATGATGCCTTTATAGTTTTTGCTTTCATCTTTGTTACCCTTCTTGAATATTACCTGTGATTTTTGCCATTTCGTCGGTACATTCTTTCTTTTCCATTTATTCAACAGATGCAGATGTAGTAACATACCTCGATATCCCCATTCGGTGCAGCTTTTAGAGCTTCAGTCGGTTCCCTTAAATCTATTGCATCTAATCCTATAGTGCAGTTTTCATCCGTGGGAATTTTGTTTGAATTCGTCATTTCAGAGCTTTTAATGTTTTATCCATTCATCTTCTTCTATTTGATTGATTTGTACCTGTTTTTTTTCTTGTTTATTTAATATTTTCATTACTTTTATGGACAAGTCTTTGTATACCATATATATCGTTTTCCATGTTACTAATATACCTATAGTTCTCTGTTCTCTGGATACTATTAAATGCTTAATTGCAGCTGATACTTCTGGTGTCCATATTCTGAAGCCATTGCTTCCTCGTAGAAACAATTGTTATGTTTGTCCATTTTTCGCCTATATCATCTTTGTTTAAGTGTTGTCCGTTGGTGGGTCATTTTTCTTATATATATATATAGTATCTATTGGTTGATAAGCTCGACTTGAAATTAATGGTTTTCTTCTATTGTGGAATATTGTGGAATTTCCGTGCAACCATGGTATTGGTGGTCAAATACAATATTATTTAAAGTAGAAAAGATTTTAATTTATTTTTGTTGTTGCATGGAATTAATGGAAATAATGTCCTTCTTTTATAAGTTGTAGTAAAATAAGACTAGTTTATTTTTTTCCAATTTTTGCCAATATATCGATAACAACTGGAATTCAATATGAAGGGTGTTATATGATAAAATTGTAATCAGAATAATGAATATTTTGCATGCCAATGAAATAAACATATAATAAAGTAATCAAATAATCAAAAAGACACTTAAAATGAAACATAACGCAGGCATCCAACAGCCACGATTATACACCTAGGTTCATCAGAGAATTTCAAAACTCCAAGTCACGTGTTACTTGCACATTCTCCCCAGAATTTGTCTACCGATTCCACGCCAATGTGCTGTTCGTTTTGCTCAAATCTCAAGGTCTCGGAGGCGCATCTTCAGTTGACATTTGCAAAGTCGCGTAAATAACAGTGCATTCCCATTACACACGGCAAGTACTTGTTGGTATTAAGTCGTCAAAATTCATTTGCACGGTCTTCCGCATCTAATGGCTGGAATAAAAAATCTGCATATTTCTCAAAAAACTACTACAAAAGAAAATATTACCAATTAGCGCAGTCAACGTAGCACTGTTAATCTAGTAATGTATGTCTCAAGACCCGAGCTATCAAAATACTTATTTGATTAACCCATTTTGTCCCAGTGGTACGTTAATGCACCACCTATTCTATGATTTTTTTTTTGTCACATCCAGGAAGTATTTTGCACATCCATTTAGAAATTTTATTATTATCACTACTAGAGTATATAAAACCGTAGAAATCGCTAATTTATATGTAAACAAAAAATTGTAAAGATATATGACAAAAGTTAACAAAAGCGGTACATAAATTTGTATCACTTTTGCAAGTAAATCCAAAATAGTAAAAAAAAATATTTTGGATTTGTATTGCTGTTTTTGTTAAGTTTATTGCATGTAGATTACATCACAGAAAACATATATTGGAAATACTATATTGGTTATGCTTTATTTTTTGAAAATATTTGCTTGTGCGGGAATGCACCACTGGTTTTATCTGTGAAACAAAACTTTGTTATTGCAAGTCTAGGCAAGTCAGCGCATGTACAATAAACATCCAACAATTAGCGTGTTCTTTACTATTAGTTTGTGCCTTGTGCAGTGAACGTTTCAGTTCGTAAAATATGGCATTTCCGAGGTATTTGGCTCAAAAGGAATTAGAAGCGGCTATGGAGGAGATCGTGCTTCTTATGTATTGTAGCATTCCATTCCTTGTAAATTTGTGCTAAAAATAACTTAAAAAAATATTTACAGAACATATTGAGGCGGTCTATATTCCACCCGACGGGGATACCTTGACTGACGAAGATATGAACGACAACATAAATCTACAAGAGTTTGGGGAACCAACTGATATAGTTGGAACTTTCGAGTTAAATACACCGAATGATACAGCTGTCCTTCAACAGTCCTGTAATTCATCAACTACTGAACCTGAATAGGACTCATCAGACGATGAAACCCTGGAATTCAAAAGAAGCAAAAGAAGACGTATGCTTTCTGTAAACGACAGGCTTACTTCTACTGTCACATGGAAGAAAGGTCAGATTGAATACACTCACACACCTATATACGATGAATTTAGATCATATGAGGAACTAAAAACTAGGCTTTCTGAAAAAATTCCACTTGAAATATTTTTTATGTTTTTTGATGAAGAAGTGATTGATTTGATTTTAAAATTTTCGGTAAAATATTCTCGAGACAATAACCGCCAGGAATTCTCGTTGTCAAAAAATGAACCTTTAAATGTTATAGGCATTTTATTGATCTCGGGTTATCATTCATTGTCAGATATTTAGCATTTTGGTCTACTAATGAAGACAAAGGAATTGATGTTATAAAAACATTTATGAGCCGCAATAGATTCCAATTGATAAAGCAAAACTTGCAATTATCTGACAATAATCTGTTGGATAAAACTGATATCCATAGATGAACAAATACTTTAGCCGCCAGTCCGGCAAAATGTTTATAAGGGGTAAGCCAGTTCGATCTGGCTTCAAGCTTTGGTGCCTTTGTTCATCTGATGGGTACCTATTTAATTCACTTCCATATGGTGGTGTCATGAGTCTACTTTCTAATAATAATAATAATATAATCTTTATTTAGCATTATGCTACATAAAAAATACAAAATACAAATTCTAAATATAAAATATCAAATTCCAGATAAAGGGAAACCAAAAGCCAACCACACAAATCAGAATTTTGACAATACATGGCGTCTTAAAAGTCTTTTAAATTCATTAAGAGTATCACAGTTTTTAATATCATGCGGTAAATTGTTAAAATTGTTTAGGCCCTTATGTAATATAGAGTTTTGTACATGACTAGAATAACATTCTCTTAACATAAAATTACCACAATTCCTTGTATTGTAAGAATGAATGTATCTGAAATAGGTAACTTTTTCACAAACATAATTGGGAACACACTGCTGTTTAATTTTAAAAATAAATACATAGACATTAAACATTACTTTTTGTTTTACAGACAAGAAATTAAGAACCCTCAACATTCTTTGAATTGGCGTACATCTGTTACACTTTAGTATATTTCTCATGGCTCTATTTTGAACAATCTGCAATTTCTCTAATTTGTAATTAGGCAAATTGGACAAAAGTGTGGAAGAAAATTCTAAATGGGGAGCAACTAGGCTGTTATACAATAAGATTTTGGTGTCAAGTGACAAATTTTTCCCTATTCTAGATATCTGTTGTAGATCAGCCAGTAAATCACCAAAGTTTTTTTACTATCTTTTTTCATCCTGCAAACTATTTGTACATTTAAAAACTAATAGTTATTTTGCCATTATCCGCCACTATAGAACAAATAAATGCCACATGGAAAATTGTAAATCATTTGGAAAAAAAGACCGCGGATCCTATCCTTCAGCATATGAATCTGAATCAAAAATTTCTATTGTCCGTTGGCACGACAATTCAGTTGTAACTGTGGCAAGTAATGTTTCTAGCGTAGATCTTGTCCAAAATGTAAAACGCTAGAATAGAAAAGAACGGAAAGATGTAAATATACCCCAACCTTATGTAATTGCCCAATACAACAGATATATGGGTGGGGCAGATTTACATGACAACGGAATTGGTAATTACAGGTGCCAGGTATTTGGAAAAAAATGGTGGTGGCCTTTATTTTGTAACTCACTGGATAGTTTAGTAGTGAATGCATGGAAATTGTATAATAGATTTTAAATCTTACATTGCTTTGCGACTTTTAAAAACTGATAAAACAATTACTCAAAGAAATCTTGCACCTGCCATAGATGAAGTACGTTATGATAATCAAGGTCACCTCATGATTGTTCATGCTAATAAAGTCCGAAGGAGATGTAGAATCTGCCACAGCCACACAATTTACATTTGTAATAAGTGTAATGTGCATTTACTTACTTCATGCTTAAATAAATAATTTCAGAAGCAAAATTATTATGCAACAAGTGCGGTAAACGGCATTTGACTCACGAGTTTTTAATAAACGAGTGAGTTAAAAAGTTTACCGAACGTGTTGCATACTATACTTTTTCTACGACCGTTAGTTTTTGGGTACATTTTCGCAAAACAACACAAATACATTCACTGACATGACCGTCAGAAATGACAAACATCTCCGAAAACATCCGATTGTTCCCAAATCCGGGCAGTAAAATCTCGAAAATGTCCGAAGTGGCTCGGATTCATGGGAAACAAAACTGACGTGGTAAAGTAATGCTTCCCGCACGCATGATCGGTGGGTAATACATTTTATTTTTAGATACTTAACAATAATTAATGCTTTTTAAAGTGCTACATAAATTTACTGATTATTTACACACAGTACACTAAGTATATACACTTCGCACCAAAATTCTTCGAAGTTAATTTCCGAAAAACAGCAAAGATTTTAGACCAGGATTTAGTTGTTAGAGTGCGCTTGCTGATGTAACGGATGACCTATTTGCAGCCGTTGGCAGGAAAAACTTCCATAGTTTTACTGCTAGCCTTCAGTAACGTGTTTGATATGATCATTTCAGTTTATATAATAAGATTTATTTATTAATGCGTTCAAATAGCATCAACATTAAATATGAAATGAAAAAGACGACACCATTTACGAAACATAAACGAATTAATGAATGTATTAATTCCTAAATTCCTATTAATTCGTATTTTTACAATTGATTCGCAAATTAATCCGGCAAAGTCATCTGCTATAGTTTTTGGAAATGATATTCAGGTTGAAAAGGTAGAAAATGAATTTCTAATAAAAATTAATGACTTGCCATTGCAATCTATGATTCGTGTAAAAGCCTGGGCCTGTGGCTAGACTAAAAACTAGCTAAAAAGGTGTCGAAACCGCGTCTGCAATGAGGCGACGACCTCGTTTCCACTATTGGAGGCAGGACGGATGCCATCCAACCAAGCAAACAACAGCCAGGAAAAAGCTACGCATGGTCACAGGTATCAAATTGTAAACGGAAAGCAACCTCACAACGATGTGAGGTAGGTCTGTATACCCCTCTGTTTCTCTCTCATTCTATTCAAATATGGGACTACATTAAGGGGCATATATAAGAGAAGGAGTGTATCTACCAAATACGCTGTGAGTGTGGAGGGTCATATAACGTAAACAAAAAAACATTGAAATTCAAAGCTAAGGAAAAGCGGAACTTGTATGGAATAAAGAACACGACATCAAATGGTCCAACACTAGGGTTGTCCACATGGAACCTAATTGGATAAAACACAACTTTAAGGAGGCCGTATTTATTTAAAACATTTGAAATGTGTCTAGCAAGCGTGGAAATGCCTACAATCTTAATAATATTAATAGTTCGCACTAGTGTTGGTATCCTAGCGGCCCAACCTCAGGCCTGACTGCACCCGAATCCATCACTGGTGAACGCAGTAGTCCAGTAAATGACTAAAATTAGTCTACAATTGATAACTTGTGTAAATAAAAAATAATATACAATGGATATTAGACAATCTTTTATTGTTTTGACTAAATCTCGAATAGTATCGATAAAATTGAGTGGACTCTCAGAAGTAGCTACTCCATATGAGTGTGTAGCCCATTTTGGGCATAAAATTTATAACAAAAAATGGAGATCGTACTCAGCTAAAATTTTCGAGTTGGCACTTTGATCTGCGGCACTACTGCTGTCCAAAGTCTTTACATCCCCATCGTTGAGTCACTTAAAATATTTTGTCGGTCGTGTATGTTTAATAATTTCATTAAACGACGATGACGAGCTGTCCTAGAGAGGATTCTTCTCGGAAGTAAACAATAAACGACGTGAAGAGGTTGAAGAAATAAAATAAAAATTAGAAGCTGAATTAGGAGAGAAATATAAGGAAGGGAAGATTTGGAAGAAGAATCAAAACATAAAAACCAGACTAAAAGTAGACAGACAAAAATCAAATAGGAAATAAACCAATAAAATGAAATGGAAAATAAAATCCTACTATTACTCGATTGCGAGGTTAGTTGTGTTTTTATTAAAATTTGATATAGAGTTAAATAAATATTTCGGTTTTTTTAACCATCATCATTTAGGGGCTATGTTTAATTTTTACAGTTTCAAAAAGCTTGCCGCAGAAAAAACATATTTGAACGAAGTAGCGTTTTTAAGTTTAGGACCAGTACTGCAAGCTCCTTCATTAAGAAGGGATCGAGAAAGAAGAATCCTAAAAAAAAGTGGAATCCGACCCAACAAGAGATTTATCATAAACAGAGCTTCAGCGTCTCGTTTTACTTGAACAACTGCAAGTGTTTCAGCTAGCTAAGGAACTAACAAAAGGAAAATGAGAATCTCGACCAAAATATATTGTATTTGAAAGAATTGAAATACTTGCCAATTTGCCAAATGTTACTTTAACTAATATTACTTTTAAGTTACTGCTATTCTGTTAAGTAGGCATTGTGAAATTTTTCTCATTTTGTTATTAGTTTTTAAAGATCTTTCTTATTGCATCGTTCAAATTATATCCAAAAAGTATTTTAATTGATGTTCTTCTATGATACTTAGACGCGAAAGCTGCGGATACTTCTGCTGCTAAGGATGAAAACATTTGATTTATACGCGATACGTGCTATGAAGTTGATAACGGTTGAGTACGACAATTTGGAATCCTGCATTACCAACATAACGTAAAAACCCTAATCCTTTCTTCATTACTCAAAGCCGCCGCCCTATATTCTTCAGTATCTCCAAGAAAATGGCTAGTTATCCACTGAACATAAACTCTGTTAAACCGATATGAGGGACTTTCCTTGATTCCCTACGAACCTTAAACACCAAACGCTGATACTATGCTACTAATGATCCTCTCATTTTTGAAAGTAGACCAAGTAGACACTCGCATTTATGCATATAAAAAAAGTCGTCACTTAACGAGGTAGTACATTTTCACAGAAAGGGCAAGTAAGCAAGTTGGAGCTTATACCCACATTTTGAAGCATATGAAATGGAGTGACTTTTTAAAAAAACGTGAGCCACTTAACTTTATACATATCACCAATTGTCTAACACATTCAAGCAAACGCCATAGGTATGCTTACTTACACAACACCAATTCAGGTTACGTTATGTCCTTACATGCAGCGAGTGCGAACAGCAAAACGAGAAAGTAGAACACATTCTCTGCAAAATCTCTCGTTTAGATATGAAGTCACACTTGGCAAATCATATCTATCTCCTACTGTAATCAGGGAGATGACTCTTGGAGCTGACGTCGCCTACATGGGAGTCACTAGCCTTATAGAACATATGGCAGCTTAGTATTATGCCTTCATTAAAAAGAAGTGCCCTCTTTTTCTATGTAACAAAGTTTCCTTTATAGTGGACGTTCAATTTTTCAATTTTCCACACAAAAGTCTACATACAGTAGCGCTGTACAGAAAGGAACTTCTTAAGTGATCTTACGGTTATAATATTGCTAATTTGATTAACGCACTGAATTTGTCCAGTTTCGATGATAGCTACTGCGTATTCAATCATGGAAAACAGCCTCAGTAATTCTGGATTTACCTTCATCTGAGATAAAATAAAATAAAATAATTTTCGTAACCACCCGTTTTCATTTACTACCTGCCACCCTCTATCCCCTTTTTCATTCCACCTCTTTATTTTGAAATATATGTTATAGGCTATATATGAATATTACAAATGTATTACTAAAATATTGGGGCTTGAGCAATATCTTGAAAATTCCCGAATGGCTAACTTTCATAAAAGGCTTTTATTCTGTTGCTCTAATGTTATTTATGCAATTAACCCATTAGTGTTATAATGCAAGAACAGTACTAAATTATGAGAAGGAATTAGGATTAGGAAACGATAAGGATTAAAAAAAAAAGAGGTTTTCCAGTTTTTTCAATTTTATTTTAATTCTGCTTTTTTTCAACATAATGTATTATTAATGGTTGAAATTGCTCTTACTTAAAGCAATTTTACCATTTTCTACGGGGTAATGTTCAATTTACAAATTTTTGCTAGTTTTCCATTAACAGATCGACGAATTTCCCGGTGCGACACCCTGTATACGTTTATTGACACTTGAACAAAAAAGTGTTAAATTCGTGTGCGAAATATTTTGCTGATCTCCACCAGTTCAATCTCGGTCACCTGTACACAAAAATAACCAACGCAAATATCTCGAACAAATTAAGCTTGCCATAATTTGCAATTAATTGCACAAGTAAAAATCGCTACTTGAAGATGAATTATCGCATGCATATCGCAATAACTATAAGACGTTAAGGAAAATGTTACCTTTAAGAAGGCTTTAACCTTTGGCACGATTCAGCAAGAAGATCAACAACGCCGTATTAGCGAATAGCAAATCAAATGGTGATCTCGAGAGCTGGGCTGATAAAAATAGCACCTAGTAATTAGACTGCGGGCAATTTATTAACGCAATAGGAGCAATTTACATTTTGCGTCTCTATTTTGATGTTTGCGCGAGGTTCATGATTTCGTCGACATTCTTGCCACTTAATTGGGTATTTTTAATGGTCTGTTAGGAATTTTATGGTAATTTTGGGTACCTCTGAAACAAACCAAGGATTTCGGATGGTTATTTTTAATGTCCAGTGCCAGTTATGATTTCTAGCGACGCACGGTGGTCGTCGAATTTGGTAAAAACGTGGTAATAACTCGAAAGCGAAATTTATAAATGTTGCATAGAAATTATTACTATTTGAAATCCGAACATCTAGTTGAATACAAAGTTGAAACAGAGATGCGGCACAGCGAAAAGAATATTTTTTAGACAAATTTTTTGTTTTAAAATTACAATTCTGCATACAGTGAGAACCTAATAATAATACTAATAATAATAATAACCATAATAATAATAATAATGATAAACTAAAACTGGTTCTTGCATATGCAGGTAAAAATTACTTACCGTGTCATCAACGTTACCTAGAAATCTAAATCAAACCGCTCGGCATTTAAAAATGAATGAAAGAATAAATAAGTGTGTCAAGTGACCCACTATTCCAAAAAAAAACCTAAATGCCAAGCCGTTATTTTGACTTATGAAAATGCCATTTTCAGAAGAAATAAAATGAAAATTTTCTTATATAAGTGTGAGTGGACGGACTCCAATTCCTTTAATTCACTGTACAGAGTGAGCCAAGAATAGAATAAAACTTAGTATCCCATTGGACCAAAAAGAGAAAATGGTAAATACAAAAGTTGTAATAATCCTTATTTTACATTACATTGAAAAATCTCGATTTTCTTAAATGGCACACTTAATATATTATTATTTTTTCTGAAAATCCTTACAAAAACCTACAGCTTTAATTAAGTACGTCATACGCCTGACTAAATAAATTCATAAAATTTATTTTGGTGTCAGTAAATTACAAAAAGTATAGATTTTCCTAAAGCTAAATTAATAGATATGATTTATATACTGAGTGAGACGGAAAAATACTTTGTTAGCAGCAAGACTTTACAAGGCGAGGTACCCCGATACACGTATACCAACTTGACAATCACTTCAGTGTTTAATGAAACCGTTTGATGCTAGTGGCAGAAAGCGGTAAACCGGACTGTTAGCAATGTCTAGACTGCGATTTTGAACAAAGGGTAATAAAACACTTTCAATATATTGGGCCATAAAATATTTAAGGTTTTTGCAAAATGATTTACCTCAACTTTTTCAAGAAGTTGATCACGTTAAGATGCTACAAATGTGGTTTCGAGAAGTTCGAGAATGGATCGGTAGAGTTGCAGGAGAATAATGCCTTTATGCTAAAGAACGTCCACTAAAATTGTGAAAACTAGCATTTGTTTATTAAATTAAAATATGGGAAAAACTATTCGGTTTAAGTATATATTATTATCAATAAAAAAGTTGACGAATTTCAGAACCAACAAAATTTAAAATGAACAAAATGAAACAAAGAACGTTTAATTTGTCATCACTTTTTTGATCCACCCTGTATACTTTTAATTAATTTTACATTGTGCATCCTAACAATCTTGACAACTTTTGAACTGACCATTTTCTCATAATTTTTGAAACCAATGAGATAATGAAATTTATCGTTGACTCATCCTGTATTTAATGGTAAAGTTATGTTCTTTTAACCGCACATATTAAAACTGTCCATTTATTATCTTAGTTCGATGCGAAGGTGACGAATATGGCGTCCTGCTATGTGGCGCTCATTTTCAGTTTTTTTCGAGTTTACGAAATATTTGCATGAAAAAGGAGGAAAATTTTATTTTAAGCAATACCATTGTAACTTGAAGACATATTTTTTTATAAGGAACATTTATTTAGGTTGTATAATTTTGCTCCTATGTCGAGACAAGTTTCAGATTGAAAATGTCATAAAGCTATTGTGGTAACAAAGTCGATCAAATAATATATACTTTGTAGCGTACTTTGGGAATAAAGTTTATTCTATGCAAATTGATTTCGAATTGAAAAATGATATTGCGCGACGCCGTTACATAAGGCGCAATATCATAGGGACACGTAACATTCATTTAGAAATTTTACACACTTTAGTCAAAAGTGTAAATATGTGCGTAACGTATTAGTTTTCTGATGAAGACCATCTAAATGCCGGACAATAAAGTAAACATCGTTGGATGTGGTACGAGTATTTTTTATTGGTTATGAGGTTATGTCTGCGCTAAGCACTCAGTTGTCCTCTCGAAAATTGGAAAACGAATCGCATTCAGTTCATAGAAGATTTATCATCCTTTGTAACATAAAAAATTGTCTTTTGTCTCTGAGACATGCTCAATTTATTAGTTTTTGATTCCTTTACATTTTCAAATACTTATTTTAGTTGTTTTGTAAGTTTAAAGTTCTTTGTAGCTTAAAGTATCATCAATGAAGAGGACATTTTGTCTTGCTTTACTAGTAAGAATTTAAAACAAAGGTCATTATTGAAGATGCAATTAAAATTTTGATCAAATAAGAAAATGTTCAATTGTTCATCATCATATTACCTAGCTATAGGCAAAAATTAAGGCATTTGTATACCCAAACAATGCCTAGTCCATTAAAGGAAGCAATTGTTTTTCTTATGACTTTTTATTGATGCATTTAATAATATTATATCTGTTATTCTCGCTTGGGTAAAGATTTTTGAAAATGGAAAAAGATTTAACTGTAACTGATTTGAGACTTTTGGGATCTGTGGGAGGTTATGTTCAACGCATTTTGCCGCGCATCACAAGAAAATTGTATTCTTCTTCTCTTGTTCTTCTGAAAAAAACCGCTTATATTTGTCTCTGAGACATGCTTGGTTTATTAGTTTTTGTTTCCTTTACATTTCCAAATACGTGTTACAGTTGTTTTGTAAATTTAAAGTTGTTTTCCACTTTTTAGGTAAGTATTATGAATGAAGAGGACATTTTGCCTTGCTTTACTAGTAAGAATTTAAAAGGAAGGTAATTATTGAAGATGTAATTAAAATTTTGATCAAATTAGAAAATGTTCAATTGTTCTTCAACATATTACCTAGCTATAGACAAAAATTAAGGCATTTGTATGCCCAAACAATGCCTAGTCCATTAAAGGCAGCAATTGTTTTTCTTTTGACTTTTTAATGATGCATTACATAATATTGTGTCTGTTATTCCCGCTTGGGTAAAGATTTTTGAAAGAGGAGAAAGATTTAACTGTAACTGATTTGAAAATTTTGGGATCTGTGCCGCTCATCACATAACTGTTATTATTAAGATGAAGGAAACAGAATACGATTTTACATATCGCAAAAATCACAAAAGATGAAGATTACGTCACATCATAAGGTGACAAGGTGAGTAAGGTACCGAGGTTATGTTATGACACATGGTGATAGGGGTTAGTAGGTAAGGTTATGTTAGTTTTTATTTCCAATATTTTTAGTTTGATTATATTTAGTGATTTTATTTTACTTTGTATTAAAGAAATTTGGCTTAAAGCTAAAGTTTATCTGGTCACATGAGTAATATTTTAGAATAGTTTAAAAGTATTCCTAGAGAGTAAGATCCGCTACGCATTACCTCTCATAATTGGGTAATAACTCTAGATCATTGAATATTTTTAGTTAATAAGAATTAGTGAATCTTGGGATTAGTTAGTTAGTTAGATATTTAAATAAAAACGCAACAACAAACAAGTATTAGGTTGAAAACATATACGAATTTTAACACAAGATACAAAGGACAGTTTATTTTAGAAAACAATTTTATTTCAACTATAGTCTCAAATAGGTGAATCTAAGCACAAATAAATTATATAAAAAGCAAAATATATTATGTGTTAAGTTTCCCCCATTTCACATAATAATATCACTACATAGTTTTGAAAAATACTTTTTATTAGACACAATATATTATTTTTATTTAGTGATTCTTTCTAAATAAGAGTCTTTGAATTTTTTCAGTATCATTTTCGGAATCCAGTGAAATTATTACGGGCTCTATTTCATTAAAAATAGTTTTGTTATACCACTCTAAAAAATAATTTTATTGGTATCTCCCACAGAGTTTTTCCAAACCTCAGGTACAACTTGTAATAGAGCTTCATCCCACATAGCTAAAACATTTTCATCACTATGACCGTCTCTTTCGATATGTCTATCACAACAATGTTTAACATACGGCCATATTAACTCAATAACATTGAATTCGCACTGGTACGGAGGAGTACGAAGTACTTCATGACTATAACTTCTGATAATTGCATCAATCAGATATTTCTTTTCTTTCTATATCTAATTTTTATTAGTTTTGATGGCTGAAATTCAATTTTGGTTTTTAACCAGCCAGTCGCTGATCTCTTTTTTAGAAGTTCTTGTACAGGGATGCTTTTCTGCCAAAATTCTGTGATATGGTGCGTCATCCATAATTATAACTGACTGCTTTTCGAAGTTGCAAAATAAGTTTTCTTTTAAGCTCGCAACAAATCCTTTTTCACTCCCTGCATGGACATCTATAAATCGCTTCCCTTGACAGCTCAGTGGTCTTCTTACACTTTGTATCGAATTATCTTGTCTGGACTTTTTGCACTGCCATTGGAAAATATCCACGTTTTGTCCATGAAAATAACCTGAAGAGAAGTGTTGAAATACTCGTAATTTATTAAAAATTTAATTCAAGCATTGGTTGGTTCCACAAGATATCTGTCCTAGCCATCTTTTTTGAATTTAGAATCTATGCTGGACAATACTCTCTGCAAACAACCATTGCTGATAAAAGCAAGTTCTTTTTCTTCAAGCCTTTCATTTAAAGGTGCTATTGTGACATGTTTTTCTAAAAAAATAATGAAATTAAGCATCGTACACTGTCTTGTATGGTTATAAATGATCACTTTCACTATGCATTTGATGCACCGTATCTCTTATGTTAACATTTAAGAACCTAAGTTTAATAAGCCGTCTTGGTTTTAATCGGAGTCTCTCGTGTACTGGTGACTTTATTACGTTATCATTAGATTTTAAACGCTTATTTATTCTTGTAGTATTGAACCACCAGCCAAAAATTACTAATCCAATGACATCCACAATCCACAAACCTCTTGGATAGCGCACAGTGGTAATAAAGGTCCTCCATTAACCTTTTCTTGTTAAAAGTACTTTAGGAAAGGCTCACTAGATCCTGCGATTGAGAGTTAATACCATAGAAAAGTATGGGGGCCAAAAGTTGCACTAGTTGACAATAAAAGGGCTTCGTAAGGTATTTTATTAAGGATTTACAGAAGAAATCTTCTTAAAATACGTTTAAATATTTGAAAAGCACACTGTCGCGCGTATTTAGTCGTTACGTACTTTAATTGTTAGGCTCACAAAGAAATTTTGTTTTGGAAAAAACAAATTCAAATGATAAATAGCAAACAATAATTTCCAGTTTCCAGCTTTCAAAAAACATAATCTGTCATACTGACCATCTTTATCGGGTATCAAGACAACAAAAATCTATTGCCTTTACTAGAATAGAATATGCTGACGAAATTGTCTTCTTTCGTCATTTACAGAAAACCCATATTATTTAATAACTTTTATAACAATAGACCTGAATAGAAATGTTTTTTTTTCAAAATGCACCGATCTACTAGTCATTATGGTTAAAAAAGCAAGGGTTTCAAGAAACGTCGAGATTTTTCCTATTTATTCCATAGCTTTGCGCCCTTAAAACAGGTTAATCGATAGATTTAAATTTTTTCTTCGAAATAGAAAACGAAACAATGTCCGCCACTGGGTCAACGTGTTAGAAATACATCTTCAGTCCCGCGGCTGCAGCCGGCGTATCAAATAAATACCGTAGGTAATATTTCTTATGGGTTTTTGTGCAATACATTATTGAAATGGTTTCAAGGAAGGTCGAATGTTCACATTACCTTGTGTTTCATCCTTGTCTATCGCGAGCCATTTGATAGATGCCGTTCTTTCTCGTTATCGATTGCTAATTAACGACTTATGTACGTCGTGGGAACAATATGTGAAGTTCCCCCGATAAGGTCAATTTCTCAAAAATCCGAATGCGAAAAAAATTACGTCCGAGACTATTTCGAAACGTTCCGCGTCTCGCCTACCCAATGCAAATTGGACGAAGTAGATTTTTATTTCCAAATAACATTTAATAACGCTTATTGAATAACACGACTTTTATAGCGGCATAAAAACATTGAAAATTGTATCTTAGGTGGTAATTATTTAGTAATAACAACTATCAATTAAAATTAAAATAAAAGAAAACCTACGTAAAGTGTGTTTCAAATTATATCTTTTTGACTTTGGAGGCATCCACCCCTTCATAGCTTATATCGAAGTGTTATGGGAAATCTGAAATATTAATCGATGTTTTTATCATTTACCATATAAATAACATTAAACAAATTCTAATACTGGTGTGCTTCTGCAACGAAGTGAATTCTGATTTTATTCACAATGGACGTAACTAATAATCATCATATTAAAAATATAACAAAATAATAACAATATTTTTTTTAAACCGAGTGTCCCAGTAAGGGGAACGAGGTAGGGTATTGGGCAAATGAATGTTCCTAAAAATTTTAAAAAAAATTTAGTAAATGGACCAATGAAATTATTTTCGAAGGTCTGAAATGGTCCCCAAAATTGAATTTATTTATCATACACGCCCTAGTACCCTTGAAAATATAATATAATGTTCGGATAATGTTATTAATTTAATAGAATTGCGTTCTTTTCTTCTTTTACTATTTGATAAAATAAAAAAATTCCTATACTTCGATTTAATTATATTTTTCTGAAAATTATTTTATTTGCCATTATGTTAGAAAACTACATCTGGTAGCAGGACATCTCACTCATTGCGAGACTAGAAAAAGCCCTCTTTAACGACTCTAAGTTTATTAAAATCCATTTTGTGGTTATCGACATTGGAATGTTGAAGCACCCTCCATCATTTTCCCTTTAGAGATAGAGCAAAATGCATTTAACAAAAAAGATTGCAATTTCTCCCAGATTTATTTTTTTAGATGGTTCGTAAAAAAATTACACCTTCTATTAAATAGATTTTTTTATTAGGATGCAATGTTTTACTTTTCCTAAATTGATGTTATTTATTTTTAGATTAATATTGGTCACTATTTGTTGTTTTGTTAAACAATTATAAATTTTCTTTAGCACAGTAATGGTAAATTTATTTTAAATTAAATTTTAGTCTAAGAAAATTTTTCCGATATACTTAATGATTTTTTTTTCAAATTTTTAGGAACATCCCTTTCCCCAATACCATACCTCCTTGTTATTACTGAGAGTATAATTTCAAAGACTCATGACATACATACAATATTCCACGAACTGCAATACTACTGAGCTACTGCACTGAATGATTATTGTATTTTATTGGATCGGTAGGATTATAGGAAAGCAATAAATAATAATGTTACTTATATATAGCAGACATTTTTTATTTCTTAAACTTTACATTTGGAATACAAATGTTATAATAATAATATGTTGGGGAGCTTTTCATTTATTAGAAGTCATACCTCAGGAATATACTCTTTTGGGAAAAGTGCCAGGGCTGCACACATACGAACATGTTCTCTAATCTCTGTATTTTGTTTATAACTAAAGCCAATTCTTGCACTTTTGATTTTCACTCCTGAGAAAATATCTTTGAGAACACTTTTTTTTTGCTTTGTGTAGACATAAGTCTACACTATTTTTGGCTTCGTTCTGGACACATGTGTGACTTATCTCTTGAAGAACCCTTACCATTAGAATCGTCGGTGAGCGGGGGAAGTTCGTCGCAAATAGCGCGAATCAGCTTTTTATTTTAAAAAGAAGGCGCTTCGCGGATTCTTGTCCTAGAGGGACGCATTGTTTTTCTATCGTGCACCTGCGGACCACTATGGAACCTTCGCAAAATCGATGTAATTTGATTGTGAATGTACGCTGTATAAAGTTTCCTTTACATCTCGTCGAACTGCAAAGTTAGGGCACACTTCGGTAAATATTAAAATTTGTACTGGAAATTGCAATTTAATATTATATTTTTTCAAATATCATGCATCTCCTGTATTATAGACGAAAACTTATACTCTCTCTCGACACAGTTTACGATACTGATCAAATTATCACATCTTTAAAAGTTTTTCATGTATCGCCAATAATTCACCCACAAAAGCGGAAATTTCTAGGATCTACTTGAATTTTTTGCCCACAAACGACGTACCATGTATATAATTCCAACAATGTTCGAAATAGAGGCTATAGCCCTGGATCTGCTTAGTTTCCTGGTATCCGAATTTTTCCAATGGAGTAAATGGTTTTCAAAAAACTACTTGTTTTCTGAAATGACGTCATCGCCTCTAGACCGATGGCGAGAAATAGTGATTCTCATTTGAATTTTTTCAAATATCTTGAACAGCGTATGTGATAGACGAAAACCGTAAATTCAAAAATTGTAACCCTTGATACGGCCTATAATACTGTATGAACCGATTAGCAATTTTTTGTACGAATTTTGATTTACGGTTAATAATTTACTCTCTAAAACAACAATTTTCAGGGTCTTTTAGATTTTTGTCCATAACTAAAACACCTTGTATATAATCGAAAGTTATAGCTCCGGGTCTCCCACGTATTACGAGTCTTAAATTATTCCGATCGGATGAATGGCTTTGGACGAAAAGATATTTTTCTGGATTTCAAAATAACTACAAAAAGAAATTCAAAAATTTAAAAAAAACACTTCTCGTTATTTTATTGCTCCCAATTTAAAAAGTCTAAAGAATTGTCAAGAATAAAAGTTTATGGAGTCGTGTCCCCTTCGTCTTCTGGTTCAAGAATTTTTTCGGTCGTGTAAGCGGTTTTTGAAAAATGCTCTTTTTTGCAGACCCTTGCACACGCGATTTTTAATTTTTTAAAAATACTTCCCGACCCCATATTTCAATAGGTTCCATCACAGTTCAAAACTGAATATATGTGCCAAATATGAAGTCGATTGCTTCAACTTTCGGACACATCGTATTCCAAAGCAATATTCAGAAAACGATCGAAAATCGCAAAAAAAAGATGAATGCCGGCGATGGATCGAGGCCATTTCTTACAAACTTATGTATCTCGTCGAGGGTTAAAAAGGAGGCCAATTTCAATTTTGTAGCTCCAACGGTACCAATGTTATTCAGGAAAACCCAAAAGACAAGAACGGAGAACGGACAACGGAGAATGGCGATCCTATAGGTCCTACAGTTACCAAGACATAAAATTTTTATACGAGCGTAGATACTCCCGAAAAATTCGATTTTTCGATTTTTCCAAAATAATATGCAGGTAGATGTCCATATGTGTCTCTGTAATTAGATGCAGAACAAATCTTAATATATATTTAATAAGTAGAGGAGTCATTGGACAAGAAGCTATTAAAGAAATCTGCCTACTTAGAAAGACGGCAATATCCTCGGACATTGCTGTAGTCATAGACAAAATGCCCCTTACCTTGAATAAACAAGACAAGAAGAGTAACGAACCAAAAAGAAAGTGTCATTTTAATATGTGATACACGAGTACCTGAGGGTAAAATTTATATAATATTCTTATTTTTATCTTTATTATCGGACAATACCGTTTATACGTAATTACATTTTTAAAAAACTGTATGAAAAGACATCAATGCAAAATTTGTATTGCACGGACAACGAAGACGGTAGCGAGCTCATCGACGGCACCTTCAATGAGGAAACGTTAGGCACAGATTGCATAAAATAAGTCCCTCTCGATTTCGGGGAATAGTCGTATGAATCGAGATTGACTTGCGATCAGCCGGACGAAAAAGAACTGGTGCGTCAAACAGTGAACTCTCCCCAACCGAGAAAACTTGATTAATATTAATTAAAAGTTGGAAAATAGTCTGCCGCATTTATAATCTTTGGTATTTTATTTATGTTTATAAAAGTTATTTTGAAGGACAACCTCTTATTCGCTACTAAAATGCGAGAACTTTCGCAAAAAATTCAGATCCGCCTGTTTAGTCGAGTTCGGAAACATTCAAAACCAAAAATCAACAGTGCATAGTGTCGTGTCCTGGAAAGAAACGCTATTTCTCATGCAACCATTGCGACCATGGTGTTTGATTTCCGTAATTCAAGGAAAATAATATTTTTATACTTCCGTCTGTAAAATACCTAATTACGCACCGATCTAGCGTGCGGGAAGCGTCGCTTAACCACGTCAGTTTCGTTTCCCACGAATCCGAGGCACTTCGGACATTTCCGGGATTTTACCGCACGGGCTTGGGAGCAATCGACTGTTTTCGGAGATATTTGCCCACGCTTTGAATTTTGACGTGTATCAATTATGACAGTCATATCAGTGAATGTATTCGTGTTTTGCGAAAATTTACCCAAAAACTAACGGTCGTAGAAAAAGTATAGTATGCAACACGTTCGGTAAACTTTTTGACTCAAATGGCGTTTAGCGCACTTGTTGCATAATATATTATTACTGCACCATCGATAATTAGATATATTCATTTTTCACTCTAGCTTGAGGGAAGGTTAGGTGCCAAACGCCTTGATACTTTCAGCAAAAAAACATTAAAGACTGCTCATTAGACTACCACCAGGACAAGACAAGTGAAAATTTTGAAAATTGCGTAATAAAAATCTCTCTCAAGGGCGTGATAGCATTTGAACTGAAAAAGTACCAACGATCAGCAGCAAGAGTTCCTTAGTCAACAAACAACAAACAAAACAAATAATTCTTAGCTCAATATATAATTTTTTCTTCTCTCTTCTGTAAAATACCTAATTATACACCGATCTAAAGTGCGGAAACTGTCATTTTACTATGTCAGTTTTGTGTCCCACGGATCCGAGGCACTTCGGACATTTCCGGAATATTACCGCACGGCTAGAACTTTTTGTAAATTCTTGCGGTCATGTCAATGAATATTGTTTTGCAAAAATGTATCCAAAAACTAACGGTCGTAGCACTCGTTTATTAAAAACTCGCTCCGCTCGCGCCATTTAAACTCGTGACTCAATTATAACATAAAAGAAAATTATTGTGACGTTCCGGGCATTGCACAAATTAAATAAAAACTTTAAGAAAATAATTAAAAAATTGTTCCTTTGATGTTCTTAACCCTCCATATGTATTAATAATATATATAAATGTATAAGCTTTGAAAAGTTACAATAATTGTGAAAGAGGAATAGGTAGTGTTATTATTGGTGTTATTATTGGTATTAAAGGGTGGCGCCCTCGCGGGCGTCCAAGCACTTAGGCCACCAGATGGGCCCGTTGTGCCCCCAGGCCGCTCTAGAGGGCGTCCAGAATGCCGCCCTCCTATAGAAGGTCAGCAACTCCTTTAACCCAATACCGTGCACTGAGTCCGGATCGATCAGGGCCGTTCCGAAGACTCCCAATCTTGCCCATGTCAAGGCAGGGCACTCGGTGAGCAGATGATACGGGATCTCCCCCCCTTCCATGCACCACCTACACTCCGGGTCGTCTCCAATGCCTTGCAAGCAAAGATGCCTCCTAAGCCTGCAAGAGGAATAGGAGCCCAAGCTAAAGATATATCTGTTTCCATGCGTAGACCTTAAAATAATAAATGCTACAACTACAACCTGAAATGAATTTTGTTTTACTACAGAAGTATTTTTAAAATTTTAAAAATAGTGTAAATTTAATGCAAGTATAAACTTATGTACTATAGAAACAAATGTCAACTTAAAACATAAATATTACACTGAAAGTACATTTTTTGATCCTTTGCAATCGCAAAATAACTTTTTGCTACATCTGAAGACATCGGGACAATCTTTCGGTTTACAGCATAGCAGCGAAACTACCAGTTTTTCGAAGCACTCGCAAATGTAAAAAAAAACTAAAAATAACAATATGTTCTACTACTTATTTGGCTAAATTCTTGTTTGCTTCACAATATTCCTCTATTAAGATTTTTTCTTCAATGTTTCGTTATTCTTTGTTCGTATTGTTTTTCTTCGAAGGCATTGAAGATAAATTTGTTAGGGTCGGGATAAACTCGGATATATTGTTTTAATCTTCCAAACGTTTGGCAATGGTTTAAGCTTGGATTTGTTACAGGTAAACACTTGAACCTAGAAGCCCAGCTATTTTTTTGCCATTTTTTGCAATTTGCCACAAAAAAATATTAATTTATAAATAGACTAATATGTTAAATACTGGTCTGTATTATTACATTACATTTAAAAAATAAACCCATACTGTCGGCAAAAGAAAACATTCCGTTTAAAAAGTATGTGAAACGAAGCGCCCTTGGAAAATTGGGATTGATTTTATCTCAGAAAAATAGAAACGTTTTCAAGCAATCCTGTTTAATAATAATTATGGGTTGCTTTATTTGGTGTTCTGTTGGGTACAATTCAATACGCTTTCGCAGCGCTATTTAGTTATATAATTTCCTATAATTAGGCGTTTCAGTGGTTAGATGAAAGCACGAGCCTCTAAAATACGTAAAGTCCATCTTCGATTTCGTATGTAATTATTTTGCGGCGCGTCAATTAATTCATATCTGTAGCTAAAGCTAAAACTACCGTAACCGAGATGTTTTCAGTATTGGTTCTATTATTAGAATAAATATTGACTCGCAATGAACCGCGCTCCATCGCATCGGCGCGCGTTAAAAATGACATAAGCAAATTTCAATAATCCTACTGCTGTCAGCAGCAATCGGAATGCATTTTGAATAACTAAACAGTAGCTTAGTAAATTACGAGCTTAATTAACATATAGATAACCGAGTCAATAAGGAAATGTAAATCGAATTACGCGTTCGAAAAATATTTGGGGGTTTAGGCGGATTTAACAGTCGCCTCCGAAAAGTTTTAATTATTGCTTGGAATCCTAATGAAGCAGAAAATTCGAAGATACAGTGTTTTGCACGCATATTAATTGTTATTATATTAATTGAATTACCCAAATTCATTGGCGCAAAAAAAAACAACTTCTAAAAATTGAAAAAATGCGATTCTCATTGGATGCAGTATCTCCGAAAATATCCGATTGCTTTCAAATCCGTACGATAATATCCTGGAAATGTCTGAAGGGACTCGTATCCGTGGGAAACGAGACTAACCTGGTAAAATGACACTTTCCGCAGGATAGATCGGTATATAATTGTGAATTTTACAGAAGGGGTAATATATATATATATATATATATATATATATATATATATATATATATATATATATATATATATATATATATATATATATATATATATATATATATATATATATATATATATATATATATATATATATATATATATATATATATATATATATATATATATATATATATATATATATATATATATATATATATATATATATATATATATATATATATATATAT